>NC_143040.1:16717500-16977500 GCF_057628025.1 Oncorhynchus mykiss
CTGTTGTGTGGTGTTGGTAGAACACCGGTCATTACAGTCCAAGTAGAGACCTGTTGTGTGGTGTTGGTAGAACACTGGTCATTACAGTCCAAGTAGAGACCTGTTGTGTATATTGGTAGAACACTGGTCACTACAGTCCAAGTAGAGACCAATGCACTACTAAAATGTCTTGCTCCTGTTATTGTACAGTAATGTTAAATCTATTAGTCACAGTGGTGTCCTCACGTTCTTCAGCTGGCACAGAGACAGTGTGACGGTGGTGTCATCCAGGAGGAAACTCCTGTCCCTGCCTTGGCCAAACGACTCGCCATCCTCCAGCAGGAAACTAACACAGACATTGAATTCAACATTTATTCATCCGGATGAGAAACTGTATAATAGCATGGATCTACTTAAATATAATACACAGTGCCTTGCAAAAGTATTCGGCCCCCTTGAACTTTGCGATCTTTTGCCACATTTCAGGCTTCAAACATAAAGATATAAAACTGTATTTTTTTGTGAAGAATCAACAACAAGTGGGACACAATCATGAAGTGGAATGACATTTATTGGATATTTCAAACTTTTTTAACAAATCAAAAACTGAAAAATTGGGCGTGCAAAATTATTCAGCCCCCTAAGTTAATACTTTGTAGCGCCACCTTTTGCTGCGATTACAGCTGTAAGTCGCTTGGGGTATGTCTCTATCAGTTTTGCACATCGAGAGACTGACATTTTTTCCCATTCCTCCTTGCAAAACAGCTCGAGCTCAGTGAGGTTGGATGGAGAGCATTTGTGAACAGCAGTTTTCAGTTCTTTCCACAGATTCTCGATTGGATTCAGGTCTGGACTTTGACTTGGCCATTCTAACACCTGGATATGTTTATTTTTGAACCATTCCATTGTAGATTTTGCTTTATGTTTTGGATCATTGTCTTGTTGGAAGACAAATCTCCGTCCCAGTCTCAGGTCTTTTGCAGACTTCATCAGGTTTTCTTCCAGAATGGTCCTGTATTTGGCTCCATCCATCTTCCCATCAATTTTAACCATCTTCCCTGTCCCTGCTGAAGAAAAGCAGGCCCAAACCATGATGCTGCCACCACCATGTTTGACAGTGGGGATGGTGTGTTCAGGGTGATGAGCTGTGTTGCTTTTACGCCAAACATAACGTTTTGCATTGTTGCCAAAAAGTTCAATTTTGGTTTCATCTGACCAGAGCACCTTCTTCCACATGTTTGGTGTGTCTCCCAGGTGGCTTGTGGCAAACTTTAAACGACACTTTTTATGGATATCTTTAAGAAATGGCTTTCTTCTTGCCACTCTTCCATAAAGGCCAGATTTGTGCAATATACAACTGATTGTTGTCCTATGGACAGAGTCTCCCACCTCAGCTGTAGATCTCTGCAGTTCTGATCAGTCTTCTCCTTGTATGAGCTGAAAGTTTAGAGGGACGGCCAGGTCTTAGTAGATTTGCAGTGGTCTGATACTCCTTCCATTTCAATATTATCGCTTGCACAGTGCTCCTTGGGATGTTTAAAGCTTGGGAAATCTTTTTGTATCCAAATCCGGCTTTAAACTTCTTCACAACAGTATCTCGGACCTGCCTGGTGTGTTCCTTGTTCTTCATGATGCTCTCTGCGCTTTTGACGAAACTCTGAGACTATCACAGTGCAGGTGCATTTATACGGAGACTTGATTACACACAGGTGGATTGTATTTATCATCATTAGTCATTTAGGTCAACATTGGATCATTCAGAGATCCTCACTGAACTTCTGGAGAGAGTTTGCTGCACTGAAAGTAAAGGGGCTGAATAATTTTGCACGCCCAATTTTTCAGTTTTTGATTTGTTAAAAAAGTTTGAAATATCCAATAAATGTCGTTCCACTTCATGATTGTGTCCCACTTGTTGTTGATTCTTCACAAAAAAATACAGTTTTATATCTTTATGTTTGAAGCCTGAAATGTGGCAAAAGGTCGCAAAGTTCAAGAGGGTCGAATACTTTCGCAAGGCACTGTAACTACATTATCTGAGACAGTTCAGTAGAAAGACCTGCTGTATATAACTACATTATCTGAGACAGTAGAAAGGCCTGCTGTACATAACTACATTATCTGAGACAGTTCAGTAGAAAGACCTGCTGTACATAACTACATTATCTACAACAGTAGAACGACATGCTATGTATAACAACATTATCTGAAACAGTCCAATAGGTAGAAAGGGTGTATTGTACAGTACTTGGGCAGGGTGCAGACGGGAGGCTTGGACTGGATGATCTCCTTGTTGGTCAGTTCCTTCTCCAGGTCTCCTCCCGCCAAACACCACAGGTGGTACACCTCATCTATGGCCCTCTCCCCCAGGTACTCCTCATCATCATCTGGGACATGATTGATAGATTCATTTAACTATCTAATACATTCAAAATCAGTCACATTTCAATTCATTTCATAGTATGCAGGATAGTCCAAATTGATAACAATTGCCACTGTTTTCCAGGGATTCCTGGGTTCCATTAAATCCCACACTAAGCATCAAGGATGATACATGGGGTCCTCTACATGGGATAATGTGGTCGTCTGAGATGTATCCTTTATCCATAGAGCCAGGTCTACAATGGTAAACAACTATTTATTTTTATAATGTATGTGCGTCCGTAAGTGTGTGTTTGCGTGTGTGTGTCCATGCGTGTGTGTGGCCATGTCAGGGCATGCATGTGTGCACTCTGACCTTTGCAGAGCTGGCTGATGTCCTCTGGTAGCTCCAGGTGGGCACAGCGCAGGGAGGAGGAGAACAGCCCGACGGGCTGCTGGAACGGGGCGTAGAGACACGACACGCCCTCAAACACTGGGTCAACCAGCAGCTCTGCAGGGGTGGGCCTGGACGGAAGCACAGAGTGAAATCTCTTTTCTGAACATGCATCAAAAACATATCGACGCACTTCATCAAAAGTTCAGATTTCACGACAAAAATGTTATGTGAAGTGTTCTCAAATGTTCTCTCTAAACGTACCATGTTCTCATTTGGGCATGTTTTTGATCACTTTCCCTGTTATTACCCTGTTATTACCCTGTTATTACCCTGCAGATAGTTCGGCTGCATGACAAAAGTACCTGGAGAAAGCATGGAGAATGGGCCTCCCAACAGGAAATGATAGCCAACACAACATGATATAAAACATCTCTGGTCGAGTTACCTTCTGGAGGGCAGGAAGATCAGGCATTTCCTTAATAATGTCAGGACGTTCTCAGGCAGCTCCTGTAACAGAACGTTGACAATCACATTAGTTATGCTACAATCCAGACCCACAGCCCCAATCTCCCTTTGCTTTTATGGCTTTTCAGCATCCTAAAGAAATAAAATAGCCTGAGAAAGGTTAAAAGCCTTTTTACAAGGGAAACACTTTGGCAAATGGAGGACATATGAATTTCATTAGCACACATATACTCACAAACAGATGCGCGCACAAACACACACAGCTAGCGGTTACAAGTTACAGGGCATCGTTTTGGTATTTGATGAAGTGTCGTCATTTACAATCACAATCGTCTCTGGACCAACAATACAGCATATAGTAAGGTGTAGTCTTTTATATACATCATAAAACATGACTTTACCACACATTAGGCAATCTACACATTAGGCAAACTAGGAATTCTAGGACAATCAACCTTTCTTAGAGTGGTTTTAGCGGGCCAGTGTAATAAACAGTGACTTGTGATTGATTTCAAACTCACCCTAATCGCATCCAAGCATCCGTGCTCCTCTGCAAGGACTGTGACTATGTCGTCAATGCAACCTGAGAACAACAAAACACAGACCACCATGTCATAAACAATGAACAACCCCATCATAAACAATGAACAACCCCATCATAAACAATGAACAACCCCATCATAAACAATGAACAACCCCATCATAAACAATGAACAACCCCATCATAAACAATGAACAACCCCATCATAAACAATGAACAACCCCATCATAAACAATGAACAACCCCATCATAAACAATGAACAACCCCATCATAAACAATGAACAACCCCATCATAAACAATGAACAACCCCATCATAAACAATGAACAACCCCATCATAAACAATGAACAACCCCATCATAAACAATGAACAGCCCCATCATAAACAATGAACAACCCCATCATAAACAATGAACAACCCCATCATAAACAATGAACAACCCCATCATAAACAATGAACAACCCCATCATAAACAATGAACAACCCCATCATAAACAATGAACAGCCCCATCATAAACAATGAACAACCCCATCATAAACAATGAACAACCCCATCATAACCAACCTGTGGCTCACCAGGCTGATGGACATGGCAACACGTTCACTTACCCAAGGTGATGATGAACTTCAATCTCTCGCTTATTTCAATGTTCTGCAGTAGTCTTCTACCCTGTGAATAAAAGGTTGATAGTGCATGAGGACAGAATGACTTCCTCCTAACCACAACATCACACTTTACTTGAACCCTCAAATCAATGGCTATATAACACTGTCATAACATCTGTTAATGACAGTCCTGACTTCTGACTGACAGCTCAATCAAATAATCAATCATTAGGTCAAGACATGGGGGTTTAAGAGAGCTTACGGCACACAGCTCAAAGAGCAGGACTCCCAGGGACCACACGTCTGTCTTGGGCCCCGAGGGAAGAGGGTTCTCCCCCTGGGAGGGGTCACTAGGGTGGACTGAGCCCTGGGCGATGACCTCAGGAGCCAGATAGGATGGGTACCTGTGGACAGAGATAGTCAGAGAGTCAGAGAGGGGGTCAAAGGTCAATTGAATACCCTGCAAGACATAGTAAACTTGAGAGCGTTGAGGTCGTCTTGAATTAAATACAATGAAACCTGTTTGCAACAGATAACATTTGACAATGAACAGACTTTGATGATTAATCTACCTAAATATTCCAGGTACTTCCTGTTTTGTTGAAGTCATTGTTTAAGTGATGCATGTACAGTACGTTGCTTCATATCAAGGAATCTCCGTAAACACTAGACAGATAAGCTTATTTCATCTTCAAAACAGATGTTTTACTTGGAGACTAGATAACACAGGACATCAGAGGCAGCGGCAAACACACACACACACACACTCATTCCCCCATTCAACAACAGGCTATTACCCACAAAAACTTTCTAAAACATGAGGGCCTTTGGGATTTGGATAAGACTTCAGCTATGTATTACAGTACTTATTACAGAAACAATGGATTACTTTAATATCTAAAACCTGGATATCATAATGGCTGGTCATGGATCACATCAACACCATTATCCCAGAAACCCTAGACCCACCCCAATTTGCATACCGCACCAACAGATCTACAGATGATGCAATCTCGATTGCACTCCACACTGCCCTTTCCCACCTGGACAAAAGGAACACGTGAGAATGCTATTCATTGACTACAGCTCAGCGTTCAACACCATAGTACCCTCAAATCTCATCACTAAGCTAAGGACCCTTGGACTAAACTCCTTCCTCTGCAACTGGATCCTGGACTTCCTGACGGGCCCCCCCAGGTGGTAAGGGTAGGTAACAACACATCTGCCACGCTGATCCGCAACACTTGGGCCCCTCAGGGGTGCATGCTCAGTCCCCTCCTGTACTCCCTGTTCACTCATGACTGCACGGCCAGGCACGACTCCAACAGCATCATTAAGTTTGCTGATGACACAACAGTGGTTTGCCTGACCACCGACAACGATGAGACAGACTATAGGGAGGATCAGAGACCTGGCCGTGTGGTGCCAGGACAACAACCTCCCCCTCAAAGCGATCAGGAGAAAGGAGATGATTATAGGAAAAGGAGGACCGAGCATGCCCCCATTATCATCGACGGGGCTGCAGTGGAGCAGGTTGAGAGCTTCAAGTTCCTTGGCGTTCACATCACCAACAAACTAACATGGTCCAAGCACACAAAGACAGTCGTGAAGAGGGCATGACAAAACCTATTCCCCCTCAGGAGACTAAAATGATTAGATCCTCAAAAGGTTTTACAACTGCACCATCGAGAGCATTCTGATGGGTTGCATGAATGCCTGGTATGGCAACTGCTCGGCCTCCGACCGCAAGGTACTACAGAGGGTAGTGCGTACGGCCCAGTACATCACCGGGGCCAAGCTTCCGGTCATCCAGGACCTCTATACCAGGTGGTGTCAGAGGAAGGCCCTAAAAATAAAAGACTCCAGCCACCCTAGTCATAGACTGTTCTCTCTGCTACCGCACGGCAAGCGGTACCGGAGCACCAAGTCTAGGTCCAAGAGGCTTCTAAACAGCTTCTACCCCCAAGCCATAAGACTCCTGAACAGCTTATCAAATGGCTACCCATACTATTTGCATTGCCTGTCCCCCCCAGCGCTACTCTGTTATTATCTATGCATAGCCACTTTAATACTTACATGTACATAATTACCTCGACACCGGTGGCCCCAGCACATAGACTCTGCACCGATACCCCCTGTATATAGCCCCCCTATTGTTATTTACTGCTGCTCTTGAATTATTTGTTATCTCTTATTTTTAAGGGCTTTCCTTAAACTGCATTGTTGGTTAAGGGCTTGTAAGTAAGCCTTTCACTGTAACACCTGTTGTGTTCGGCGCATGTGACAAAATGTGATTTGATAAACAATAGATTGACCATTACACATACATGTCATAGTAATGCATCTCATTCTGTTTCACAAACAGCATTTAAATACTGTGTTGTGTTCACAGAGGGACCTATGACCTTCATTACCAGAAGATCCACAGTACTGCAAGTTCCAGACGTTCCAGGTTCACAATCTTCCATTATCATATCATAATTATCTCTATATGACAGTGGACCATGTATTGCTTTTAAGATTAATAGATTAATATAGATTAATTGGTAGAGCGTGGCGCTTGCAGGCCAGGGTTGTTGGTTCAATTCCCATGGGGCACCAGTACGAGAAAAAAAAGTATGAAAATGCATGCACTCACTACTGTATGTTGCTCTTAGAGCGTCTGCTAAATGACTAAATGTTGAAAAAATGTGTTTTCACTGCCTAATCTAATGTCAGTCACAATTGATTAGCTTTTCACATCTATCGACACATTCGTTGCACATGGGAGGTTAGATGTGAACAGGACTTACCCAATAGGAAAGTCCACATCCGCCCCGTGGTCTGTCATGTAATAGAGCCCAAACTTAGCCAGCTTCACCTTGCCCTACAATGAAACAATGTTACATCTGACAATGTTCAATGTATTGATGGCCTTATGATAAATCAATAATGCATCAATAACGTGATGATAATCAGCCTGTTTAAACGAGAGCGCAGGTTTAACCAGGCTAGATGACAATGGCAAATGGCCTTAAATGCCTTTCCATTAGACCCCAACTGATAGGGAAGGGAGGTTACCTACCTTGCCGTCCATGAGGACATTCTGTGCATTGAGGGCTCTGTGAACCATCCCATGTTTGTTCATAAACTCTAGTCCCTCCAAGGCCTCATAGGCTATCTGGAGAACCCTCTCTGGGCTGTAACAGACAGACAAGGCCTGAGAAATCTTATATACACATTATAAAACTTGGGCGTAGCTTTAGGACCTGTGGTGTTTGGCTTGAAAACGGGTCATGTATGGTACTCGGAGTCGGTCTTTGTTTTCCAGCAGGTCATTGTGTGTAGTACTAAATATGTAGTCATTTCCCCCTGCCGGGTCTGTAGAGTTGAGGAGTTCATTCGGTAAGGGTTTTAGATGGAAGAGGTTTGTGTTATTATCGGTGTCAACCAGTAGATGGCAAGGGGAGTGCATAGTCTAGTCCTGAGGTAATGAAGCTATTCTTCTTTGTTCAGTTAAACCATGGTCATTCTACTGACAGAGAAATAGAACTGGGTCCTCTTAACATTCCATAACATAGTACATTATCACTGTACTACATCTATATATAGTCTTTATGTTGTGTAAATATTTTACTATATAGATATAGTGCCTTCGGGTATTATACTATTTCTTATCGTTGTAGCTTTGTCGAGAAGGAACCTGCAACTAAGCATTTCGTTGGACAGTGCATAACAACAAATCATTTGTAGACTGCAAATTAACCCGCAAGTATCCTAAACAGATGGAATATTCGTCTAAAACAGCCATTTCAAACCTTGCTTGCAGTTGTATACGATCACATATACAGTATCTCTCTATAATGTGTGGGAATACTCTAGAACAGATTCCAAAATTAAAATCACTTGGAGCTGATTTGCTGGTGTTTTTAGTCTTTTATGTCCAACTATAAAAATGCTAAATAAAATAACACTTCCTTTTTATATAAGAAAACTCAGGGCCCTAAATCAAATAACAGCCGGGCCAAATTCAGCCCGCCAGTTGGTCAACCCAGTGCAACTAATAAAAAAACTTGAAATCTTACCTGACAGTTTGAACCTGTTTCTGGAAATCATTTAGACTGCTTTCGTAGTGTTCCGTTACAACAACAAGTCGTTCTGGAAGAAGGAAGAAGAGAAGCTGTGAAACGGTAGATCAAAATTACATTGGTCAGCCCTGGCATTTTATTGATTTATATGTTTAATATGTGATTTCAAAACATCTGTTTTACGGTCTGCTGCTTGTTCTCCATTTATTTTTCTTCCAGCAAGGCTGGTATTTTGTTGTTTTTCCGACGAAGGAGTGTGCCTTTAAGTTAAAGGTTTAGCCACAACATGATTGGGTAAACATAGCCCAGAAGAATCTTCTAAATTAAACGCTAGCGCCATGTGTTGTGATAACATGCATATGTAATTACAACGCTTTAAAGCTGTACTCAGTCCTTTATAACTCCCCATCCACACAATAAATGGAAAAACAAAATGTGATCTACAAAACCTGACAACAAAGGGTTCAGCGGTCAGGACCTTAAAGCATGGTTTTGACTAAATGGAATACAGTACATGTCAGAATGGACTTTTCTCAGCAGGTTAGGAGAACTTTCACAGCAGTTTGGAGAACTAGGTAAAGGTTAGGAAAAGGGTTAGGGTTAGCTAAAAATGCACAAAAAAAAGATATACTTCAGACAGCAATTTGACATAAGCTTCTAGCCGTGACTAAAACATCTGGGCATAAAAAAGGATGAAACACAGCAGGCTAAAGTAAGCTTTTAACAACTCAGGAAGTCCATAATGACAGTGCTGTGTATACTTTGGCCAAAAATCATTAATGTGTCCAATAAAACCTGCATATTGTGGATTTGGGATGATTTCCGGTTTTTGTTGAGACTTTTAATAAAACACATTCTTGTGGTAATATGCTTCGCAAACAAAAGCGAAACAAGTTAGATTGTGCAGTTGGAGTTTGCCAAACACATCCAGTTATTTTACAGTGACTCGGATGAAACAGAAAACACTACTAAAAAACAGAGACATTGTTGAAAGCTGAGAGAGCCTCTTGAGGAAGTCTAACCTGTGATGAAGATTCTCTATATTTGCTCAACTGTAAATGACAAACTGGGGTACAAGTCAACATGTGAACTTATGGGTACGACCGCAATGAAGTCAATATGAACAGCCTCTTTTCACACAACAATACACAAGATTATTAGGTGTTTCTCAAAATAGAAAGGGAAGGTCAAGGCTCTGTTGGAATACACTCCGTTCCCCTCTTCCTTCTGAATGCACACCGTTCCCTCTTCCTTCTGAATGCGCACCGTTCCCTCTTCCTTCTGAATGCGCACCGTTCCCTCTTCCTTCTGAATGCGCACCGTTCCCTCTTCCTTCTGAATGCGCACCGTTCCCTCTTCCTTCTGAATGCGCACCGTTCCCTCTTCCTTCTGAATGCGCACCGTTCCCTCTTCCTTCTGAATGCGCACCGTTCCCTCTTCCTTCTGAATGCGCACCGTTCCCTCTTCCTTCTGAATGCGCACCGTTCCCTCTTCCTTCTGAATGCGCACCGTTCCCTCTTCCTTCTGAATGCGCACCGTTCCCTCTTCCTTCTGAATGCGCACCGTTCCCTCTTCCTTCTGAATGCGCACCGTTCCCTCTTCCTTCTGAATGCGCACCGTTCCCTCTTCCTTCTGAATGCGCACCGTTCCCTCTTCCTTCTGAATGCGCACCGTTCCCTCTTCCTTCTGAATGCACACCGTTCCCTCTTCCTTCTGAATGCACACCGTTCCCTCTTCCTTCTGAATGCGCACCGTTCCCTCTTCCTTCTGAATGCACACCGTTCCCTCTTCCTTCTGAATGCACACCGTTCCCTCTTCCTTCTGAATGCACACCGTTCCCTCTTCCTTCTGATTGCACACTAAGTAAGCATTTCACTGTTAGTCTACACCGGTTGTTTACGAAGCATATGATGAATAACATTTTATTTGATATTAATAGGACACCAGTCATATACAATAGTAGATGCCGAAAGGAAAGGGATAGGATTTAAAAGCTGCTGTCGGCCTGTCACGTAAGTACGAATCTCCCCTAGTCCTCTTTAGTATCACTCTCCATCCCACTCTACCAATACTAGGATATTTCTGGTAGTGGAGCATTGTCACGATACCAGTATCGCGATACTAGGATACCTGATTTTCCATGTATTCTTCCCAATCTCTGAAAGCCAGATACAGTCAAAGAGGAAAACAAGGATTCCACTACAAAGTCACTCAAGATGGCGCCGACAGAGATGGTCACCTCGCTTCGAGTCCTTAGGAAAGTATGCAGTATTTAGTTTAGATATTATTTAGTACATTGTTACCCCAGGAAGGCAGTCATCAATGACCTCTTATTACATACAGCCGGGAAGAACTATACGTCAACTTATCAACATTACGACCAGGAATATGACTTTCCCGAAGCGGATCCTCTGTTTGGTCCACCACCCAGAACAATGGATCTAATCCCAAAAGCCGACCCAAAACAACGGCGCCGCAGAAGGGACAGACGGAGCGGCCTCCTGGTCAGGCTCCGTAGACGCGCACATCGCCCACAGCTCCCGAGTATACTACTCGCCAATGTCCAGTCTCTTAACAACAAGATAGATGGAATTCGAGCAAGGGTTGCCTTCCAGAGAGACATCAGAGATTGTAACATTCTCTGTTTCATGGAAACATCAGTGGCGAGACATGGTAGTGATGACACATAGGCTTTGTTGATCTCTGCACCAGACAGGATGCTCTTGGCAACATACTTGGGGTCCAACATGTACGCTGCTGCATGTAAGGGCTTCAGGCAGAAGTCTTCACACATTTTGATGTATTTCAGAACTGCCGTTTCCTCTGCTTGGAGCAACAGTGAAGTGGGCAGGGCAGTACACACTTCTTCTCTTACATCTGCAAGCATCAGAACATCAGACAGGATGGCACTGTCTCCCTCAATCGTCCAATGTCTACTGCTATAGGTTTCTGGCGTTTCAGGCTGCTTTACCACCCTCTCCCAAAATACATCATCCAGGAGGATCCTCTTGATGGGGCTGTCCATATCGGCAGACTGTGATATAGCCATTTCTTGGAGAGACTCCTTCCCCTCCAGGAGACTGTCAAACATGATAATAACACCACCCCAACGGGTATTGCTGGATAGCTTCAATGTGGTGCTCTTATTCTTCTCACTTTGCTTGGTGAGGTAGATTGCTGCTATAACTTGATGGCCCTTCACATACCTAACCATTTCCTTGGCTCTCTTGTAGAGTGTATCCATTGTTTTCAGTGCCATGATGTCCTTGAGGAGCAGATTCAATGCATGAGCAGCACAGATGTGAGGGTAGGACTCCTCCACTTTAGACCAAGCAGCCTTCATGTCCGCAGCATTGTCTGTCACCAGTGCAAATACCTTCTGTGGTCCAAGGTCATTGATGACTGCCTTCAGCTCATCTGCAATGTAGAGACCGTTGTGTCTGTTGTCCCTTGTGTCTGTGCTCTTGTAGAGTACAGGTTGAGGGGTGGAGATGACGTAGTTAATTATTCCTTGCCCACGAACATTCAACCACCCATCAGAGATGATTGCAATACAGTTCGCTTTCTCTACAATTTGCTTGAACTTCACTTGAACTCTGTTGAACTCTGCATCCAGCAAATGAGTAGATAAAGCATGTCTGGTTGGAGAGGTGTACGCTGGGCGAAGAACATTCAGAAATCTCTTCCAATACACATTGCCTGTAAACATCAGAGGTGAAGCAGTTGCATACACAGCTTGAGTAAGACATTCATCAGCATTTCTCTGACTACGTTCCTCCATTGAGTCAAAAACACTTTGATTCCAGGAGGACCATGAGCTGTTGCTATCAGTAAGGTGTCCGATTCATCATTTCAACCTCAAATATAAGTAGAGGGACTTTTGTCAGAGGTTGCTTCTTGTGTGCGCTGAGGGAACTTTAAGCACTTCTGCATCTTTGTTGCATTCTTCACATATGATTTGGCACAGTATATGCAAATTTACACAGCTTTAATGGAAACAGGTGAATTAACACTCCTCAGTTAGGAGGCTCAAGCAAGCTAAACCCCACATGGTAGCAAAAACTAACTAGCAGAAATTGTTAACAAGTTAGAAATTATTTACACACACTTTGCTGTAGGCTACTATTTAGTAGTTAACAAAAAGTTATGTTTGTCATATAAAATATATTCACCCAACCCAGAATTGTAATCAAAACTCACCAGAAAGCATGTAGTCCTTGGCTCAGACAGTGTCGTAGTGTGGGCTCAATAGCATCTCATTAGTGTGCAAGATCTCGAGAATCAGCTGTACATGTGATGGAAGAATGCACTGTGCATGCAGAGGGTTGCATTGAATTCCATTGAATTGGGGATAGTTTAACCAAAATATGCCACAAGACCTAGAATTGACATGTGTATCCCACAAAAAATGTTCACTGTTATAAGCAAACTTTTTTGATGATTTAAGGAAAATTCCCAGGCTCAACTTCCCATGGAAAATCTCAAGAAAAATTCTGGAAATTTCCCAGAAAGTTTCAGACCCTTTGCAACCCTAATCCTGAAGCTGCATTTATTGTAGCTGGGGATTTTATACAAATCAAATTTGAGATCAAGGCTACCTAAATTCTATCAGCATATTGATTGCACTACGCGCAGGGGTAACACACTCGATCACTGCTACTCTAACTTCAGTGATGCATACAAAGCCCTCCCCCTCTCCCGTTTGTAGCAAATCCAACCACGATGCCATCTTTCTCCTACCGTTTTATAGGAAGAAACTCAAACAGGATGTACCAGTGACTAGAACCATTCAACGCAGGTCTGACCATTTGGAAGCCACGCTTCAGGACTGTTTTGATTACGCGGACTGGGATATCACGAGGACTGGGATACCGTCAGCCTCAGAGAACAACATTGATCTATACGCTGACTCTGTGAGTGAGTTTATAAAGAAGTGCATTGGAGATGTTGTACCCACTGTGACTATTAAAACCTACCCTAACCAGAAACCGTGGATGGATGGCGGCATTGTCGCAAAACTGAACTCGCGAACCATCGCATTTAACCATGGAAAGAGGTGTGGGAATATGGCTGAATATAAACAGTGTAGTTATTCCCTCCGCAAGGAAATCAAACAAGCGAAATGCTGGAACAGGGACAAAGTGGAATCACAATTCAATGGCTCAGACACGAGACACATATGGCAGGGTCTACAGGAAATCATGGAATACAAAAAGAAAACCAGCCACGACACGGACACCGACGTCTATCTTCCAGACAAACTAAACACCTTCTTTGCCCGCTTTGAGGAAAATATAGTGCCACCATCACATCCCGCTAACAAGGACTGCTCCCCCCCCCCCTTCTCCGTGGCTGATGTGAGTAAAACATTTAAACGTGTTAACCCTCGCAAGGCTGCTGGCCCAGACGGCATTCCAAGCCGCGTCCTCAGAGCATGCGCAGACCAGCTGGCTGGTGTAATCGCTCCTTATCCCAGTCTGCGGTCCCCACATGCTTCAAGATGGCCACCATTGTTCCTGTACCCAAGAAGGCAAAGATAACTGAACTAAATTATTACTGCCCTGTAGCACTCACTTCTGTCATCATGAAGTGCTTTGAGAGACTAGTCAAGGATCATATCACCTCCACCTTACCGGCCACACTAGACCCACTTCGGTTTGCATACCACCCCAACAGGTCCACAGACGATGCAATTGCCATCACACCGCCCTATCCCATCTGGACAAGAGGAATACCTATGTAAGAATGCTGTTCATTGACTACAGCTCAGCATTCAACACCATAGTACCCTCCAAGGTCATCATCAAGCTTGAGGCCCTGGGTCTCAACCCTTCCCTGTGCAATTGGGTCCTGGACTTTCTGACGTACGGTAAAGGTAGGAAACAACATCTCCACTTCACTCATCCTCAACACTGGGGCCCCATAAGGGTGCGTGCTCAGCCCCTTCCTGTACTCCATCTTCACCCACAACTGCGTGGCCATGCACGCCTCCAACTCAATCATTAAGTTTGTAGATGACACAACAGTAGTGGGCTTGATTACCAACAATGACTAGACAGCCTACAGGGAGGAGGGGAGGACACTGAGTGCGGTGTCAGGAAAACAACCTTTCACTCAATGTCAACAAAACAAAGGAGATTATCGTGGACTTCAGGAAACAGCAGAGGGAGCACCTCCCTATCCACATCGAAGGGACAGCAGGGGAGAAGGTGGAAAGTTTTAAGTTCCTGGGCGTACACATCACAGACCAACTGAAATGGTCCACCCACACAAGACAGTTTGGTGAAGAAGGATCAACAGCACCTCTTCAACCTCAGGAGGCTGAAGAAATTTGGCTTGTCACCCAAAACTCTGACAAACTTTTACAGATGCACAATTGAGAGCATCCTGTCGAGCTGTATCACAGCCTGGTACGGCAACTGCACCGCCCTCAACCGCAAGACTCTCCAGAGGGTGGTGCGGTCTGCACAACGCATTACCGGGGGCAAACTACCTGCCCTCCATGACACCTACAGCACCCGATGTCACAGGAAGGCCAAAAAGATCATCAAGGACAACATCCAACCGAGCCACTGCTTGTTCACACTGCTACCATCCAGAAGGCGAGGTCAGTACAAGTGCATCAAAACTGGGACCGAGAGACTGAAAAACAGCTTCCATCTCAAGGTCATCAGACTGCTAAACAGCAATCACTAACTCAGAGAAGCTGCTGCCTACATTGAGACCCAATCACTGGATCACTAGTCACTTTAAACAATGCCACTTTAATAATGTTTACATATCTTACATTACTCATATCATATGTATACACTGTATTCTCTACCATCTATTGCAACTTGCCTATGCCGCTCGGCCATCGCTCATCCATATATTTATATGTACATGTTCTCATTCACCCCTTTAGATGGGTGTATTAGGTAGTTGTTGGGGAATTGATTGATTATTTGTAAGATATTGCTGCACGGTCGGAACTAGAAGTACAAGCATTTCGCTACACTTGCATTAACATCTACACTCGCATTAAAATTTGATTGGATCTTTCACCATTCCAAGTAGGCCTATTTAAGGGCTATATCAGTGCTTTACCATTGGTGTATTCAGATCACTTTTACTCCAAGGAAGGTAGGTTGAGGGAGTGATGTATTTTCACTGTATCAAGAATAGGACCCAAAATACCCATTGACAAACAGACAGAGATGCGTAGTCCTACCATGCTTCCCTCTGGAGATGTCTACGTACTGGCAGAGCCTGGGGTGGGAAATGGTCTTGAGCAGCTGGAAACGGCCTAGGATCTTGATGGAGTTGGGGGTGAGGGGGAGGCCGTTGCTCCCGCACACATCGTGGGGGAGAGCCGAGGCAAAGAAGGTGAAGGCCCCTAGCTGGGCGTCTCTCAGTGGCCTCATGACTGCTCACTGCTCCAGTGTCCACTTCAGACAGTTGACAGCTCCACCAACCCACACACCCTATGGAAAACACAGAGACATTAGAGGCAGTGAAACAAATGATGAACAGTTTGTTAATGTTTACAAACACTCATTTTAATTTGAAACTATATCTAAACACAACAGGTGCAATGTAGCTAAAATACAAGTTATATCACAGCTTTTAAACGCAGAAATCATTTCAGATAACACAAAATAATGGTTACCACACAATTTCATATCCACTTCATTTACTTTGTCATCTTGTACAAGCATTACCTAATAGTGTATTTAGGGAGGCATATAACCGGTTTGTATACAGTAGAAGTGGATACAGGCAGCTAACTAAATCGAAAACTATCGACAGTGCTGCAGTTAGCTTGTACAATAAGGGACGCAGTATGCTGAAAACTTTGAATGAATAAAACAGCAACAACTTTTCGATTTTTGAATGAACACTTACGTTTAGTGAACGTCTGTCCTCATATCCCAAAAATTCTGACCGTAGATTTTATTTGTATTTTATTTTGCATAATCTTCTCTTTCACGGGATGCTGTGAGCGGCTGAGAGATAACGTGACCGATTACGTCAATTTTCAGCGACGAAGCTCAGCTTGTCAAAATGATTTGTAAACATTGCGACCTTGTTTAGCAATCTACCGGTGTTAGTAGCTTTTGGTTACATGTATCTATTGCTTAGTGTTAATTTTGACAAACCAAAGGATATAGCAGGTATCTTACTTTATCTGCATGTCTTTATTTTCTATGCCTGATCAAATCTCATAAACAATGTTTTTACAAAAATAACCAAACATTCGTAGTACGATTCTTGCTATGTTTTTATTTTGTATTAGCTCGAAATGTAATTTACTAATTGCTTCTGAATGTGAAATAATGTATACATTTACTGGTTACGCAGGCAATAGCAAGTTATCCCAAAAAATCCTCATGATATAAACTGTGCAACTGCGGCGCATATATCACATTTCTAATCATATGGATAGAGATTGCATGTTAGAAGGCCCGAGCTAGCCAGATGGTGTGCAGACCAGTGACACTGCGCATGGGGCTACGTGGGTCTTTTCTCGAACAGCTGTGGGTATTCGAAACGTGTCGGTCACAGGCAGGCGGTCACAGTTTGATGTAAGTTGAATGCATGTTTATTTCTGATCTTTAGTATATTTTTCAAATCAGCCAGTTATTTCTGAATTCTTGGTATTTTAGAGTTAGAACGATGCAACCCATATTGCTAAACTGAGCTAGCTAACGTCAATACTGTTATTTCACCACAGATACAACTATATAACTAACGTTAGCCGGCATGTGCACACGTTTCCTGTCAAAAAAAGCATATGTATACTTTCTAGGAACTTCATTTACCAGACATAAAGTGAAATGGTGCCCTTGCTATGAAATACATGTCAGAATATTTTTTTGTTGTCAAAATCACACCAAATTCTTGTGAAGTTTGACAGCGGGCTGCCATTAGACCACGTACTTCATGCGAGACGTCTTACACAGCAGGAATATGTTGCGATTTGGGCAAAAGTTGGACTCAAATGTACATTTGATAGCGAGGGACACATTTCACTTTACGTCTGGTAAGTAGAGTTCCTAGAGATTATACATGTGTTTTTGTTGACAGGAAAGCCGGCTATAGTTGGATATTCGATGGATATTCCCCAGTAGTTTTCCTTACGTTCACCAACATCAGTTACGGTCAGATCAACCCTACTCCTCGGCCAGAGCGTCCTATGTGCGATCTGAACGCCCCGAGAGTGAAACGCTCTGAATTTACGTATGGGCAATCGGAATTTACAAACGCACAGAGCACATTCTGGCACTTCAGAGTGAATTTAATGAACACACCCCAATACAGACTCCCGATGTTGTGTCCCAAAGCTAGGTAGCCTTGTCAGCAACTGTCTTTTCAAACATAAATGAACAGAACTACCTAGTTACAAAAAAATGCTCACCAAGTGTCAAAGTACAGTAGAGGCTGTGAAGGCATGTAAGTAACAAGAATGTCCCTAGTCCCAGCCAGAACTGTCTTGGCCAGAACCACAACATTAAAACAATTGGAGAATGTCATGCAAAGCACTGGTTTCTGTCAAAAACAACCCCATTATTGTCCCAAATCATTCTAATCTATCAAGTGATTGATCTGTTCAGAGAGCAGTTAGAAACATTTTACTGCAAGTGCACCCATCATTATATATGTGAATATCAGTCCCAGAAGTAGACCATGCAGTGCATCAATTATTTCCATTAAAGTCTAAGCTGTTGTAATAAGCTAACATGGAATTGTTTTAAGAAGGTCATACCATGTTTCATTCAGCTGTTTGATTTTTAATTTTAGGACCCCTTTAGGTATCTGGAAAAATATTTAAAATTATCTGATAAATATTGAATTTGAACTTTACTACAATAGCCCATAGAAACACATTGCATAACACAAAAAAATCAAGTCAAGAAAATAAATGGTAAGGAATAAGGTTTGTGACAAACACTGCTGTAGGTCTGCCACCTTCCACCGCAGATGTGGAAGGCCGACATGAACGGATGCGGTGGATTGAGACGCCCCCCCTGATAGCTCTAACTTAAACTGACAGACTTTGATGGGGCTTTACATTTTTTTTTCTTATGTTACTTAGATTGACACATCAGGTACATCAATGGACTTGAAATGCCCAAAACACTTTGGACAAACAATAAACCTATTGGTTGTGTTCTTGCTAAAAATCCAGCTCCCATTCAGTAAGTGACGGGTTATACTATGCCTATTGGGCAACACAACCAACTGGTGCTGTGACTGACTCTTTTGACCCCATCCATGTCTTTCAAAGCCAATGCCTATTGAGTGATGACATTATGACCGCAAGAAAGCCAGCCAGTGAGAGAGTGATGGAAAGGCCAAGCCGCAGTTGAAAGATGCACTTGATGTGTGTCCTCATAAGAAAAGCCTTGGTCCCTTTTAAAGTGTTCAGATCTCTGCTGGCCTGCTGTGGTCCACACTGTTCTCATTGCCTCGCAGACAGCCTGGTGTTTCATCTCATCTACACACACCCCTCACAGTGGAGACTAACGGGTGCGTTTGTAAATTCACTCTGGACGCTCTGCTCTGAAATGCGAGCGCTCTGGTTCGAGTGTCTTGAGCACTTGATAATGACAAATTTACCAACGGACAATCTGACAACACTCTGAATTTACGACCGTCCAGGCTCTCTCTGCCGCTCCAGAGTGAATTTACAAACGCACCCTTAATTAAGTGAGGCTGGTACACTAGGTCATGCCCTGATGGGTGTTCACCGCCACCAAACCGGGATGGGAGGTGAAGGAAGGAAAACAGAGGAGGACCTAGGCTTACTTCTACCGCCACACAATGCCTTAGTACTTCTGTTGTCACTGTTCCCCAAAGACAGATGAAAGGGTACACATACTCTGAGGTCTCTTGCTTATTATGCTTTTCTCACTATCAGCCAACTGGGAAAACAGGCCTAGTACAAGTAGGAGCAGGTTCTATCAGCCAACTGGGAAAACAGGCCTAGTACAAGTAGGAGCAGGTTCTATCAGCCAACTGGGAAAACAGGCCTAGTACAAGTAGGAGCAGGTTCTATCAGCCAACTGGGAAAACAGGCCTAGTACAAGTAGGAGCTAGTTCTATCACCCAACTGGGAAAACAGAGCTAGTACAAGTAGGAGCTAGTTCTATCAGCCAACTGGGAAAACAGGCCTAGTACAAGTAGGAGCTAGTTCTATCACCCAACTGGGAAAACAGAGCTAGCTTCTACTTGTACAATGCCAATCATCCAACGCCTGGGTTATTCCTTGAAGATGGTCTTGTGTCCGTTGTGTTGTCCATGTTCCCCTAAATGAGGTGAAAAGAAAAACAAACTTTCGGGATGAGTCAAGCATTTCTTTGGCATGTCGTCTCTTAGACCTTCCCATAGAGAATCTGGAACAAGGTATTGTTTAATATCAGACTAGGCTATATTATATTGGCCACCAGCTGACCAATACGTTATTCATCATTCTGTCTTCTGATGTTAAGTTAGTCAAGACTCCCGAGCGTTGGCTATTTGACTAGTATAGATTGGTTGTTGCTCCTTGACATTCAAATGCCTACATAGACTGTTCTCTCTGAAACTGCACGGAAAGCGGTAGCGATGCACCAAGTCTGGGACCAACATGACCTGGAACAGGTTCTACCCTCAAGCCATACAACTTCTAAATAGTTAGTCCATAGTTAGTCCAGTTCGTAAACTATTTAACTATCTGCATTGACCCTTTCTGATTCATCACATATGCTGCTGTTACTGTTTATTATCTTGTTGCCTAGTTACTTTATCCCTACCTATATGTACATATCTACCTCAACTACCTCGTACCCCTGCACATCGTCTCGGGTACTGGTACCCTGTGTATATAGCCAAGTTATCATTTCTCATTGTATATTTATTCCTTGTGTTATTATTTCTATTTTTTTTCTCTACATTGTTGGGAAGGAAGTAAGTAAGCATTTCGCTGTTAGTCTTCACCTGTTTACAAAGCATGTGACAAATAACATTTTATATGATATTAATAGGACACCAGTCATATAGTAGATGCCGACGGGAAAGGGATATGATTTGACAGCTGCTATCTGTCTGTCACGTGAGTACCAATCTCCCCTAGTCCTCTTTGGTTTCACTCTCCATCCCACTCTCCCAATACTAGGATATTACTGCTAGTGACACTATTACTGGTAGTGATACTTGATTCTCCATGGCAACAAGGAAAACACAAAGCAGACTTACTCTGTGGTCCTTTAATTAAAAAAAACTACTGTATGTCAAATATGGTGTGCTCCAGGCTGGAAAAGAAACATGATTCTGGGTGACAACATCAAGCTGCTTGTTTCCAACATTAGGACTGTTTTCCACAGGAAATTCAATCCGCTTCATCTTCTGTTTCTTCGCCATGATATCGCTGAGTATCGCCATACTGGTGTCCTAACAACCAAAGTTCGTGGAGTGTTCAATGTTTCAGTTGCAGAGTAGAAGTGGTTTTGGAGCCAGGTCTAGACTTGTATAGACTTTGAGTTGGAAGTGATGATTGTTATGTTTTATCCTCTCAACCAATGTGCCCGCGTGCAGCTCACCTCGGACTGCTAAAACTGTAACTTAAAGTGGGTACCACCTCAGTGTTCACAGTAAACGCGTGTTGGAAGTTTCACATAACGCAACGTTAACATTTTCGCTCCGCAGGCCTGAAATTTGCTCGGTGCAGAAAAAACAATGAGATGGAACATTACTTTCAAAGCAGTTTTAGTTCCAACCTTGTGCTGCCTTGTGAATTGAATGACATCCAGAGCCAGTTATGATCAACTCCTCTGTTAAGCTATCTGCTCTGCAGTGTTGTCCAATGTCCACGGTAGGGATACTGACCCCTGGGGGACTCCTTTTTTCTGCCTGGAGGCCAGGCCTGGGATGCTGTCAGAGGTGGCTCGGCAAGGCCCCACCGCCCCAGCCCCGGGGCTCATTTTCAGGAGTTCTACAAAACAGCCCTATAGTGGCGCTCATAAAATCTTCCACCACAGAGCCCAGTTAAATCGATTCCGAGCCTTCGAGCAAACAAACTTCTTTGATCCCCTATATTATCAACTCCAGCTCTTTTTGTGTTTCTAATTTCCTCATCCCTGACTGTTTTGTTTTCATCTCGCTCCAGCTGTTGTTTCCCAGCGCCACCCTGTACTAGGCCTATGTGTTGGACGTTTTCTTCTCCTCCCTTTTCGCCTGAGCCCTTGTAAAAATCCCTCTCTTTTCCTTTCCTTTGTCAATGGGAGAGGATTGCCAAAGCCTGTACATGTCCAAGGCACATTACACATTACAAGAAAAGCCCTAAAAGCCCTCGTCCAGCTGGTTGAGTGGCACGAGGCTGTTGTTTGATCCCTTTTGAACTTTAAAAGTATCCCTAAAACCAAACACACACGTCGCCGATGATGTCTACAATGTGATTTTCCCATTTCTGCCTGTAAAGGGAAAAAACTGAGCAAACAACAAAAAGAGAGAGAAAAAATTAATGTAAAAATAAAAAACTGTTTATTTCATTTATTGTCATATGGTTTAGCTTTTTTGCTGTGTCATTGAATAATTCGGTTTGACCGAGTTGACCTGGAGCTTGTCGAGACAATTTTTAGGTTTCCAGACTCTGCACTGAGAAGAAACAGCTCCCTCCTTCCAAATTGCCAGAGAGGGGGAATGATCGAGGGAGGGGGAAAAGAAGGGATAAGCTAATTTATTGACTTATTTTTATGGCTATCAACATTTTATCCCCTGATTATTATCTTTCAGCTTTTCCCCTTCTACCTACATGTACATTGTACTTCAATCAATCCCCTAACCAAACCTACATGTACATATTACCTCAATCAATCCCCTAACCAAACCTACATGTACAAATTACCTCAATCAATCCCCTAACTAAACCTACATGTACATATTACCTCAATCAATCACCCCAACTACTCGGTACCGGTACTCTGTCTGTGTGTGTGTGTGCGCGCATCTCCTCATTATTTTATTGTGTTACTACTTTCTTTTTATCCATTTGTTAATTTTCCTACTTTGGAACTGCATTGTTGGAAAGGGCTCATTAGTAAGCATTCCACAATAAAGTCTACACTTGTTGTATTCGGCGCATGTGACAAATAAAATTAGATTTGATTATCTCTGCATTGCTTGTGGAAGGAAGCCAGCCTCTTGAATATGCCAGGCAGATGTCCCACATGCTCTATTATTATGAGCTAACATGCCTGTGTGCTGTAGCAGCAACCCAGGATTCTCTTGTGGTTGTCTTGTCTTTGGGATGCTTCCAACTTCCCAGGTTCCCTGATGATATGAGCGTATATATTACTTCCCTCATGTTTTAAATGGCTGTGCTGTACTGTAGCACAGAAATATAATTCTTACAACATACTTTTCCATTTAAGTGATAGGTGGATTGCCACAATTATATTTCTCATTCTCTATTTCTCATTGTGCCTTGTGTTGGGGTTGCTTTCCCAAATTCCAGAATGTCTCTCTTTCAAGTTTGTCTTGTACTGTAAATACCTGTGGTTCTTTCTCACTGGTAGGTTTTGTTTTCTGGTTCTAGGTTCCTAGTAACACGCTCCCTACCCCTGGTCAAGATGTCGGGTCACACTCCCTCCGTGATGAGGCTGGAACAGCGGGCAGCCGAGGCCGACCACATCATAGACTACCTCAAACAGCAGGTCCAGCTGCTCAAGGAGAAAGCCAGTAAGAGACACCAAAAGTGTGCACACACACAGAGACACACACACACACACAGACACAAGCAAACGTAGAGATTAGAGGTTGACCGATTATGGCCGATTTAATTAGGGCCGATTTCAAGTTTTCGTAACAATCGGAAACCGGTATTTTTGGACACCGATTTGGCCGATTGTTTTATTTTAATTTTTTTACACATTTTATTTAATATTTATTTAACTAGGCAAGTCAGTTAAGAACACATTCTTATTTTCAATGATGGCAGAACGACAGATTTTTACCTTGTCAGCTCAGGGGATTCAATCTTGTAACCTTACAGTTAACTAGTCCAATGCTCTAACCACCTGATTACATTGCACTCCACGAGGAGCCTGCCTGTTACGCAAATGCAGTAGAAGCCAAGGTATGTTGCTAGGTAGCATTAAACTTATCTTATAAAAAACAATTAATCAATCAATCATAATCACTAGTTAACTACACATGGTTGATGTTATTACTAGTTTATCTAGCGTGTCCTGCATTGCATATAATTGATGCGGTGTGTATTGTTGCTCCAATGTGTACCTAACCATAAACATCAATGCCTTTCTTAAAATCAATACACAGAAGTCTATATTTTTAGACCTGCATATTTAGCTAAAATAAATCCAGGTTAGCAGGCAATATTAACCAGGTTAAATTGTGTCACTTCTCTTGCGTTCATTGCCCGCAGAGTCAGTGTATATGCAACAGTTTGGGCTGCCTAATTTGCCAGAATTTTTACGTAATTATGACATAACATTGAAGGTTGTGCAATATAACAGGAATATTTAGACTTATGGATGCCACCCGTTAGATAAAATACAGAACGGTTCCGTATTTCACTGAAAGAATAAACGTCTTGTTTTCGAGATGATAGTTTCCGGATTCGACCATATTAATGACCTAAGGCTCGTATTTCTGTGTGTTGTTATGTTGTAACTAAGTATATGATTTGATAGAGCACTCTGACTGAGCGATGGTAGGCAGCAGCAGGCTCGCAAGCATTCATTCAAACAGCACTTTCGTGCGTTTTGCCAGCAGCTCTGCTGTTTATGACTTCAAGCCTATCAACTCCCGAGATTAGGCTGGTGTAACCAATGTGAAATGGATAGCTAGTTAGTGGGATGCGCGCTAATAGCGTTTCAAACGTCACTCGCTCTGTGACTGAGTGGTTGTTCCCCTTGCTCTGCATGGGTAACGCTGCTTCGAGGGTGGCTGTTGTCGATGTGTTCCTAGTTCGAGCCCAGGTAGGAGCGAGGAGAGGGACGGAAGCTATACTGTTACACTGGCAATACTAAAGTGCCTATAAGAACATCCAATAGTCAAAGGTTAATGAAATACAAATGGTATAGAGAGAAATAGTCCTATAATAACTACAACCTAAAACTTCTTACCTGGGAATATTGAAGACTCATGTTAAAAGGAACCACCAGCTTTCATATGTTCTCATGTTCTGAGCAAGGAACTTAGCTTTCTTACATGGCACATATTGCACTTTTACTTTCTTGCATTATTTAAACCAAATTAAACATGTTTCATTATTTATTTGAGGCTAAATTGATTTTATTGATGTATTATATTAAGTTAAAATAAGTGTTCATTCAGTATTGTTGTAACTGTCATTATTACAAATAAATAAATACAAATCGGCCGATTTTAATCGGTATCGGCTTTTTTTGGTCCTCCAATAATCGGTATCGGCGTTGAAAAATCATAATCGGTCGACCTCTAATAGAGAAGCATGTGTACACTCAATCTCAAGCAGAGTATGGGGTCAAATGTATTCCTCAAGTCGTTGAAATTCCTTCTAAAAAGACAATCATTTTTTGAGTTTGACCTCAACTCTACATGAGTTCACATTCTCAGGGCGAAGTAGCCTAGCTGGAGAAACGGTTTAAAGCCAAAGTTGGGGAGGGAAAGAAGCTGTAGGCTAAAACGAAATGATACATGTTTGGCCCTATAAAAGTCTGACAGGAGCTTTCTGTCTGAACATAGAGGTGCAGGCCACCGTCAGAGAAGAGAAGAAACTGATGGTGGAGAACACCAAGCTGAAGAGGGACATCGAGCAACTGAAGCAAACACTGCTGGAGAAGGAGAAGAGCAGAGGAGGTACGTAGTTTGTTGGTGACAGTGTTCCATCCTCTGTCACATCCTGTTTAACTTCTGCTAAGACCTCCTCTGAGATGAAATACTGATGCTGTTCAGACTGCGATTGAGAGGAACTTAATTTTTCCTGGGGGGGAACCTCGTTCTTCAAAGAACAGACGCCATTCCTTTGGTACGGCCTTGATGTTATCAACCACATAGCTATAGCTAGCTGTAGGGTAAAGTTCTCACACTTGAGTGGTTGACGGTGTCTGAGGCAAGTCATTAGCGACACATTGTTTGTTTAGCTGTATTAGTAACAGTCCTAGATCTTAATAAAATGCCTTCTCGTCTCATTCTAATATTACAACCAGACCTTTTTTTTTTTAACTATCAAAGTTCAAACAAATAATTGAACTCAAGTGCCCAAGTATGTCCATCGTTAGAGCCATGATGGGGGGTACTAGGCAACCCCCCCCCCAACTGCCAAAATCAAACGGCATGCCGTCTGCGTGACTGGCGGCGTACTACAACCCTGTTGTGATATCGCGCCTCTGTCATGCATTAACATACAAGGGCAAACAGTCTCTGATCATTAACATGTCAGTAATGGCTTCCAGAGAGGAGAACTAGGTGGTAAGAAACCAGAGGATTCGTACAAATAGGCAGCCCTCATCAAAAGGCTATCTCTACATGTTGGTTTTGGAGCGCTCAGGAATGTGTGCAAAAAGGACTGCAGGATTATGTTACGTTTTTCCACGTATCCAATTCCGCTGTTTATTTTTGGTGTTTGTTTCAATGGGGCTCTGTGATGCTGTAAAATAAGCTAAATCCCAGTTTTGTTATGGAGATGACTGACTGACATAAAGTGAAGACCTTCATGGGTGTCTGGGCGTTTTGAGCAACAGAGAACGACAGCATTTTTAAAAGGTTAATCACCATGTTGTTTTAAAGGTAAACCGTTTAAGTTCTGAACCTCAGCTCTCAACATTAGAGTTAAAACGTGGATACAGTATGACTTTACATCCAAACTTCAACCTGAGATGATGGGTTCCCCACCCAAAAACAATCTGGGGATTGATTGAGGAGATTTAAAACTACATTTTCTTGTTTTCCGAATTGCCATGGATGCTGTCATTTTCCAATCAAAACAAGCTTTAGGAGGCTGGTCTTTCCTCCCATTGGGTCTACAAATAAGGTTTTCTCTATCATTAAGCAGAATTATGTTGCTGAAACTAATTAGGCCAAGTACAACTCAATGAAGAGCCTTCATATCCAACGATCCCTCGCCGCCATTCTCAATTCAAAGTACCATCTGTCAGGGTGGATGGCTTCGTTATACCCCTTTCGTACTATCGTACCCACCCAAACCATACTGCCCTGGTTCGGATATTTTATTATTTCCTGAACGATTCCAGCAACTATGGTGGATGCATAGCCAGGCCAGCTCAGTATGGTTTGGCTCAGTAGTGTGAAAAAGGATGTTAATGCCTCTGGGTTCAAAAGCAAAATAGCCAACCTGTAGATATATTGTGTATTGGAACTTGCTACAGTATCGTACAGCCTATCTGAACGGTAATGCAGAGGAGCGTTCAACTCCAGTTCTGCTGGTTTTTATCCTTCCCTTATAATCAGCCTCTGATCTCCACGTTACAAACCAGTCCCCTGGATTCTAACCAGTAGCATCAAAATAAAACCAGCAGTACTGCTGTCACTGGAGTTGAATATCCTCACTCATGGCTCAGTGGGTTAGTTAGAGCATAGTGCCGGCAACCCCAGGGTTCTGGGTTCAATTCCCGCATGGGCCAGATGTACTTAATTCATGTATCACTGTCAACTGTAAGGCAACATTCCAATATCCATACTAGCATACCACTTAGCATCTGTCCAATATTGTATGCTAGTGTGACTATTAGACCAGAGTTTAAGGGCTCTATTCAATTTGCGTCGTGGAAATTCGGCTTCACAGCGGGATTGAAATTTAAAGGCAATGTTCCTATTTTAGCGGAGACTGCATTCATGGTAAACGCTGCTTATGTCGGCTCAATCGGAAATTACCTTTTAAGTTTGTATTTCAAAATCTGTAATGCTTCAGCTTTACAGACGGAATCGAGCCCTAAGTCTCTTTTGGATAAAAGTGTTAAATGAATCGTCTCTCTGTTTTTTTCCTTCTGCAGTGAGGGAGGTGGCCATGCCAACAGCAGGAGACTCGAGTGTCCAGTGTGCCTCCAAGTCCACACCTCCTCAGCCCTCGTCCCCAGCAAAGTCCTCCACCTCTCCTGTTGCCACTGCCAGCCCCCCTCCCAAAAACAGCGAGGGCAAGAAGAATAAACCAGAGAAAAGGGGTAAAGCAAAGCAAGAAGTGACTTGTTGTTGAAATTGCAGGGCCCTTCCACATCTGGGATTTCACACACTCATAATTGTCAAACCCCTCAACGTTCCACCACACTAAAGTGAAATATGTCATATTTGGGGTTTTTCAATTTGTCAGCAAAAATTGAAGTAGGCCTAAGCGCCTCTTCAATGACAATTTGAGTTGAAGTGCTCCATGATTTAGCTTTGGGATGGTTTTTGTCTGCACTTCTCTGACATTTCTTTCCATTTGGAACACAAGCCCTTGTCTTAGATCCAGAGTTTCCATCAATGCCTGGCTGGATGCAGTGATCTGTCTGTACTTTAATGGCCATTTGTGATTTCCCAGGCAGGTATTCTCCATCTGCATTTCTACTATCTGGCGATAATGGACGAAAGGCGCAAGGGGAATCTGCAAATAAAGGGGATCCGTTTCAAACTTTGGCCTAACGTTTCAATTTCCAACATTACAGACGGGCCTTTTCCCAAAACAAATGATCTTTCTCCGAAACCTTTCTGTGATTTATCCCAAAGTAGATTTTTAACCTTAATGATTTTAATAAAAAATAAAACAATGTATTAACTTGTTTCAGTGATGAGAGAATAGTCTTAGCAGAAGTGTCAACGCTGTAATGAGAGACAGGCAGAATTCCGGTTTGGATGTTTATATTTTGTCGATGCCATTCATCTTGAGGCTTTGCACATCCTCCCCAGGGCTAAACCAGAGATCCTCCCCAGGGCTAAACCAGAGATCCTCCCCAGGGCTAAACCAGAGATCCTCCCCAGGGCTAAACCAGAGATCCTCCCCAGGGCTAAACCAGAGATCCTCCCCAGGGCTAAACCAGAGATCCTCCCCAGGGCTAAACCAGAGATCCTCCCCAGGGCTAAACCAGAGATCCTCCCCAGGGCTAAACCAGAGACGCTCTAATGCAGTATAATATAACATGCGGTTCATTTCCTCAGTGTCGATATTAGATCTAAAAACGTGTTTCCAGCTAAATGATTGAAATGCAGCAGTGTTGGGTTTTTATTCTTTTGAACTTTTTTGGGTTTATTGTTCAAATTATATTCTATTTACAATAAATCAGTCGAAGCCTCGTTCCACACAGACGTCAAACTCATCTGGACTAATTAACTGTCACAGCAACAAATTGGGAATGATCTTCCCCAGATTATTTCCAAGGTTCTAATTCAGAGAAGAAGAGAATGCTTTGTGATGTAGACTGAACCGGTTTGTATCTGGCTTTTCTGACTGCCAGATGTCAATGGAAAACAGAGCAGTAAATATCTGATAGTGTTTGGTTTTTTATCTCCACTGTTGTGGATTGATTTGTTTTAGTACGTGTGGATATCCTCGTTTCCACACAAAGGCTTTGATGTGACTGTGTTCGCACCTCTTCTAAACAATCAACGCCTGTCAATCAAATAAATCAGCCGGCCCGCGGTGTGGTGCACTGCTGCTCAGGGGCCAAGCGGATGATGTCACACATCAATACGCTGTTTTCGTAACATTGCATACGTTTTTAAGTAGGTAGCCCAGAGGTTAGAGAAGCGGACCAGTAGGTTGTTGGTTTGAGCAATAGGGGAGTCGAGCTCCCAACTGGAAGGTTCTCACCATCTAGGAAAGAAATGAAGGAGATGAGACTAGGAGACGAGACCACTTCATACTATCCACCCCATATCATTGGAAGCGTCTGGCACGCTACAACACCCTAGTATCCATGCAGAGCGTGTCGGGGACTATGTTTTAACAGTGGGTATTGATATTGGTATTTGCTTTAAGTCTCCTCAGAATTCTGGTGAGTTGTGGAAAGTAAATGTACTATTATTTAACGCCTGCGGTGATCAGTCAAAAATGCGTCGCAGATTTGTTTTCACTTTGGGGTAAATTGGATCAGAACAGTCAAGATGGCTGAACCACTCAGCATAGTTTCCACACAGACTAGGTTCAAATGGATCCTAATGAGTCCCCGGGGAACACTGCCATAGCAGTGGGCTGAACATAATCTCAAAGAAGTCTTGCATTAGATGCCTGGAAAAAATATATTCTCTGCTGGACCTTTAATGTAATAAAGGCAGGGAGTCAGTATGCCATCCTTGAACCCAGTCCAGAATACTATACCTGCTGTGGCAGAGCCTGTATTGTAGCTTATATAATATATACCATTTGAACAGACGCCTTTATCCGAAGCAAATTAGTCATGCTTGCATACATTTTACGTACGGGTTGGTCCTGGGAAACAGACCCACTATCCTGGCGTAGCAAGCACCGTGCTCTACCAACTGAGCGACAGAGGACCACAGTCACACAGCTACAGAGGACCATAGCTTTGTCAAGAGCTACTTTACTACTGACTTAACTACAAGTTCATAGTGTGTGTGTGTGTGTGTGCGTGGTTTAACCCTTTCCTCTCTGTGTGTCCTATCACAGAGAAGGGAGAGAAGAAGCCTGCGGCCCCCCAGGAGGAGGCTAAGGTGGACGTGTCGCGTCTGGACATGAGGGTGGGACGCATCGTCACGGCCGAGAAGCACCCGGACGCCGACTCACTCTATGTGGAGCAGGTGGACGTGGGAGAGGCAGCCCCCAGGACGGTGGTCAGCGGGCTGGTCAAGCACATACCCATAGATCAGGTACTGGAATGCACAGCCGAGTACCAACACAGTCTAACACCGGCTACTGCCCAACCAAATGTCAGATCCGCTCTGAAAAATCAGATCAGCTCTGAATAAGATCCGATGTGAAAAGATCTGTTTGGTCAATTGGGTTACCTGTCTAAATGCAGCCAAAGAGCCTCATAATGTCAAGTGTTCACACAAGGCCTGTGTCAGTCAGACAACTCATCCGGTTGTTACCAGTCCATCTCATCGGGTTGTTACCAGTCCGTCTCATCGGGTTGTTACCAGACCGTCTCATCGGGTTGTTACCAGACCATCTCATCGGGTTGTTACCAGACCATCTCATCGGGTTGTTACCAGACCAGCTCATCGGGTTGTTACCAGACCATCTCATCGGGTTGTTACCAGACCATTTCATCGGGTTGTTACCAGACAAATGCCCCTTTGGAATGTTTTGTGTGTCTGGAACCCAGTCTGTCCATGACAATACAGAGTAAGACTGTTACTGTACTAAACAGGTACTGGGAGCTTAACGGTCATTCAGGAAGACTTCGGAGGCTGACCTAGTAGACTACAAAGCTCTCTACATGCTTTTGGTAGTCAAATAACATTGGTTTTAAAGATTGCTGTTTTAACACTACTGTGGGTTTTTTTTGCCTTATTTTCACTACAATAAATTGAGCTGTTTTTATTGGGCACACGGGTGCTATAACTCTGGCTAGCCAGGGTCTTGTTCTGGGTTTAATAGCCCATGTAAAGTAACTACTCCAATGTAGTCTGTGTCAGGGTTCACGTGTAGCTTTTTAATGTCCACGACGTAGGTTTCTGCACACAGACTTGGTTATTAGTTAGTTATTGCCCCGGAATTTACGATTTGTCTCTGAGACGCAAAAGTAATTTGTTTGCAGTCTTATTCACCTAGCAGAAGTCCCCAGTTGCTCTTTACAATCAAACCTATTTTCTCAGTTTGCCTCTTTTGATTCATCTCCAAAACATAGTGAGTCTTTGTACATCCTGCTTAACATAGACAATGTATAATCCCTATAAATGAAAGCACATGCACGTTGGACTCTTTGTACCCAAACACTGTCGGAGTCATATATCTATGCTTCTATGAGAAGAGTAATTGGGAATTACGTTTTTTTATTATATTTTTATATACATTTATCGTAAGACTTGTAGTTGCGTAGCTCTCTGCTACATTACTAAGCTAGGGCCTACATTTGTTTGACAGTCATTTTTATTGCATTTTAATGTACGTTCTGTAGTTGAAGGTTGTTGAATTGGGAAGTGTTTCTTCACCACTTAAATAACCTTTTTTACTGAGACATTTGTCATAAAGCCGTAGTCAATTACACAGAGACTCCAACACAGTCCAAGCACATGCCCTGTAATGACTAGATTTCATTTTGGTCATTTAAAGAGAGAATGCCTTCTTCCTTCCACACCGGGGCTTGACGAGCAGCCTTCTTGCTTCCACACCGGGGCTTGACGAGCAGCCTTCTTCCTTCCACACCGGGGCTTGACGAGCAGCCTTCTTCCTTCCACACTGGGGCTTGACGAGCAGCCTTCTTCCTTCCACACCGGGGGCTTGACGAGCAGCCTTCTTCCTTCCACACCGGGGGCTTGACGAGCAGCCTTCTTCCTTCCACACCGGGGCTTGACGAGCAGCCTTCTTCCTTCCACACCGGGGCTTGACGAGCAGCCTTCTTCCTTCCACACCGGGGCTTGACGAGCAGCCTTCTTCCTTCCACACCGGGGCTTGACGAGCAGCCTTCTTCCTTCCACACCGGGGCTTGACGAGCAGCCTTCTTCCTTCCACACCGGGGCTTGACGAGCAGCCTTCTTCCTTCCACACCGGGGCTTGACGAGCAACCTTCTTCCTTCCACACCGAGGCTTGACGAGCAGCCTTCTTCCTTCCACACCGGGGCTTGACGAGCAGCCTTCTTCCTTCCACACCGGGGCTTGACGAGCAACCTTCTTCCTTCCACACCGGGGCTTGACGAGCAACCTTCTTCCTTCCACACCGAGGCTTGACGAGCAGCCTTCTTCCTTCCACACCGGGGCTTGACGAGCAGCCTTCTTCCTTCCACACCGGGGCTTGACGAGCAACCTTCTTCCTTCCACACCGGGGCTTGACGAGCATCCTACTTCCTTCCACACCGGGGCTTGACGAGCAGCCTTCTTCCTTCCACACCGGGGACTTGACAAGCAGCCTTCTTCCTTCCACACCGGGGCTTGACGAGCAGCCTTCTTCCTTCCACACCGGGGCTTGACGAGCAGCATTTGGACAAGTAGAACCCACAGTTAACAGAATCCTTAATTTTCCTTTCTCTTCAAGTCATTAATTGTGTGAGAGTCAACGTGACGACAGACCATGCATACAAGACATTGAGCCTTCCCTGTTTCAAGGAACATACTGGAGTTTGACGAGCGACATGAGGAGTAAAAAGATAAACACTTTCACTGGCAGCCACGTTTGAGGGCCCACTGGCAGCGACGTTTGAGGGCCCACTGGCAGCGACGTTTGAGGGCCCACTGGCAGCGACGTTTGAGGGCCCACTGGCAGCGTGTTGATTTGAGAGCCCACTGGCAGCGACGTAGAGGGCCACCTGGCAGCGTGTTGATTTGAGAGCCCACTGGCAGCGACGTAGAGGGCCACCTGGCAGCGTGTTGATTTGAGAGCCCACTGGCAGCGACGTAGAGGGCCACCTGGCAGCGTGTTGATTTGAGGGCCCACTGGCAGCGTGTTGATTTGAGAGCCCACTGGCAGCGACGTAGAGGGCCACCTGGCAGCGTGTTGATTTGAGAGCCCACTGGCAGCGACGTAGAGGGCCCACTGGCAGCGTGTTGATTTGAGAGCCCACTAGCAGCGACGTAGAGGGCCACCTGGCAGCGTGTTGATTTGAGGGCCCACTGGCAGCGACGTAGAGGGCCACCTGGCAGCGTGTTGATTTGAGAGCCCACTGGCAGCGACGTAGAGGGCCACCTGGCAGCGTGTTGATTTGAGAGCCCACTGGCAGCGACGTAGAGGGCCACCTGGCAGCGTGTTGATTTGAGAGCCCACTGGCAGCGACGTAGAGGGCCACCTGGCAGCGTGTTGATTTGAGAGCCCACTGGCAGCGACGTAGAGGGCCACCTGGCAGCTTGTTGATTTGAGGGCCCACTGGCAGCGTGCTGATTTGAGAGCCCACTGGCAGCGTGCTGATTTGAGAGCCCTGGCATGTTTGTCCCTTGTACGTTGGCCAGAATAAGGAAACTTTGGAAACTCAAATTCTAGCGTGTTTGGATTGTGTTCAGTTTTAACCTTTGACAAGTGATTTCAGGCCTCATTGCCATTACATGAATTTGAATGTCAACCCCTCAATTGAGAAAATGACATAATCACAGGGTGAGAGTAGAGCTGTGACATACACTCACAAAACTTTACTTCTGTAGTCCGCACATCCGACCGATTTACAAAACTGCCGTCACATACCTCACACACATACACACACACACACACACACACACTTTCCCCGCTAAGAAAATGGCGCTTGAGGGAGAAAAGCTGCTGCAAGAAGGCTGTCAAAACAATGTGTCACACTGAGGGGAATGTATGCAGATTTATGTCAACATTTACTTTTTAAAAGGATGTTTCCAAAATGAAGACCTCATTATTTTCCTAGCTGTGACACGCACCATGACACTGTATTCTCTCCATCCTCTTCTCTTTTGTTGGAAATGGCTTCTGGCCTTCTCAGAGTTTGGGTAAACCTCCAAGGTCACTCCAGAGACATGAAAGAATAATGGCTTTTTTTCGCCTCGCTCTTCTTGGTTTCTGAAATAAGGCACACCATACACGCAAACCATATGCCGCCGAAGGCAGTCATTTTACATGACAAGATTGGACATGGGGGAACTGTGTGAATAGGATTCTGAAAACCACAGTACTGCAAAGAGGTTGAGAGTGGAGACCACACCAATCAGTGTTTTCTTTACTCCGTTTTCTCTTCTCAGACCAATCAATCAAGTCATAAAGTAGGCCATTCATTCTGAAGACCGCACTGTAAGATGCCCTGTGTGGTTTGTACAGAATCAAAGCAGCGCTCCCTAATCTCTCTCTACTAGTAAAATACGTGTTCTTTATTTCAATACTTTGTCCTCTTGTCTGTCAGAAGAATGTTGAATATATGTATTTAATGTCTCTGTATCTCAGTATAGTTGTAAACCTTTTCCCTTTCTCTGATTCCTCCCCCCCAGATGCAGAATCGCATGGCGGTGCTGCTGTGCAACCTGAAGCCAGCTAAGATGAGAGGCGTGGTGTCCCAGGCCATGGTGATGTGTGCCAGCTCCCCAGACAAGGTGGAGATTCTAGACCCTCCCAGTGGTGCCGTGCCCGGGGACAGAGTCATCTTCCAGGGCTTCCCAGGTACTATAACACCCCTGACCATCTTGGCCCATATCCACAGAGTCTCAGAGTAGGAGTGCTGATCTAGGATCCCTTTGCCTTTTAGATAATAATGAAGAAGATTGTATGGACAGGTCCTCGATCAGCACTTCTTTTCTGAGAGGCTTTGTGGATATGGGCCCTGACCTCTAGGGTCTACTTCATCAGCCTGGTTACACTAGACTGAATGCTGCACTCAATGGGGAGCACAGTGTTCAGTCTGGTTTAGCCAGGCTACTTTATCGTACCCTCTACAGCTCAAGACCTGCTTTTGACTAAGCTAATAACCTGTAACCAGGAAGTGACTGCCCCCCCACAGCCTTGTTCTTTTATGATCTTCAATGTGCAAAAACGTGGCATGATGGTCTTCAAGCACAACAACTTCATAAAGGGCATCTGGTAGAAGTAAATCATGTTTTATATCTATCTTAAATGACTGCGTTTTCATGAATTTGATGATAGAATCGCAACGGCCATTCAAAAAAGCATGGGAAACGGAAGTGAAGCGGAAGTAGCCGTCACTTTCACAGGGTATCCTAACCTCAAACACTTCACATATATCTTTATAAAGGGGGGGTTGTCAAAGGTTTATAAACTGAACAAAAATATAAACGCACCATGTAAAGTGATGGTCCCATGTTTCATGAGCTGAAATAAAAGATCTCAGAATGTTCCATATGTACAAAAAGCTTATTTCGCTCCAATTTTGTGCTCAAATTTGTTTACATCCCTTTTAGTGCGCAGTTGTCCTTTGCCAAGATAATCCATCCACCTGACAGGTGTGGCATATCAAGAAGCTGATTAAACAGCCTGATCATTACACAGGTGCACCTTAGGCTGGGGACAATAAAAGGCAACTCTAAAATGTGCAGTTTTGTCACACAACACAATGCCACAGATTTCTCAAGTTTTGAAGGAGTGAGCAATTGGCATTCTGAGTGCATGAATGTCCACCAGAGCTGTTGCCAGGGCATTTTATGTTAATTTCTCTACCATAAGCCACCTCCAACGTCATTTTAGAAAATTTGGCAATATGTCCAACCAGTCTCACAACCGCAGACCATGTGTAACCACGCCAGCCCAGGACCTCCAAATCTGGCTTCTTCACCTGCAGGATCATCTGAGGCCAGCCACCCTGACAGCTGATGAACTGAGGAGTTTTTCTGTCTGTAATAAAGCCGTTTTTATGGGGGGAAATTAATTCTGATTGGCTGGGTCTGGGCCTGGCTCCCAAGTGGGTGGGCCTATGCCCTCCCATGGCTGTAAAATCCATAAATTAGGGCCTAATGAATTTATTTCAATTGATTGATGTCCTTATATGAACTCTAACTCAGTAAAATAGTTGAAATTGTTGCATGGTGAGTTTTTATATTTTTGTTCAGTATAAGTAGTTTGTAGACCAATTATTGGTTAGTTCATCTAGTTGGTTCAAATCCAGGCCATGTCACGTGGGTAACTGAATTAAATGTGGTAAAGTAGTTGAAGGCTTGATGTTTGCCATTCCACTGGTTAAAATGAAAGTAGCACACAATGAGTGTGGTACGAAGGTGGAACGCCACGTCAGCTTTAGCTGCATCTGGTGGAATGGGACACAGCCAGTGTGCTCGAGTCATGAATGATTTATTACCAACAAGCCACTTCAGATGACCCAAGGGGAAAAGGACTGAATGCATTGCCCTGAGCATAATAACATGGTTGGTATTATTGCCTTTACATTTGTACATGAAATGACGTGAAGAAGCAACTGTCCTCTTGCCATCTTGCGAAGGGTAACAAAGGCTTTTTTCCCCTTCATATCTTTGAAGAGAGGAATCACAAAGCCTTCTCAAGACCCCACAGAGTTTTCCTGTTGCAGCGTTTACTCCCCTGTTCTCTTTAGTGACTGGAGCTAAATGGACTGTGACTGTTAACGGAATAGACAAACGAATCAACTCCCTCTGACTAAAGTGTAAGTCAGGTCCTCTTTTCCCACAATCCCACAATTAAATGTCAAGTATTTTGTATTTTTTGAATGGTCGGACCCCAGTAAGACTAGCTGCCTCCATTGGTGTCGGCTAATGGGGATCCTAATAAATCTGAATCCACAACCAGGGGTAGGGAGTTTAGGAGGCGGGAGAGTACTAAATGCCTTGTTCAAGGACCTTGGACTGGTTTGATTCAGATGCAGAGAATTAAAGAGCTCTTTATACCAAATCACCCAACAAAACACAGCTTATGGGACTCATCATCTTTAACAGAGTGACGATCCACTATCCCAGTGCCTTTTAACCATACTCCATGTTCAATGTCATGCCTGGGAAATGAACAGAAACCCGAACTAGAGGAGAGCCTGCCTGGACGTCAGAAAATGTCCAACCTCATGCCTCGCCTGGCGTTGAAGGGGGAAACCCACCACCATCAATGTGACTGTAGATTTGTTCATGTCAGGAGCTAATAAGAAAATCTAGCTGTGGGGCTGGCAAAACAAAACGTTTTGGGGGGGGGGGGGGTGGAGGAGGGGTGAGGAGAGGGGTTGTGAGTCGTGCTGTTGTTGGTAGGGAACAATAACTGAACTGGGAGTTTCCCTGAGATAGAGAGGCTGTGGCGATAGAGAGGGAGAATATGGACGAGGGAGTGTCCATCACACAGACAACCTTTTCATCTTCTCTCTCCTCCTCTCTTCTCCTTCCATCTCTCGTCCCCTTTCTATTCTCCTCTCCCCTCTCCTTTCTATTCTGCTCCTTTCTCTTTTCCTTCCCTATCCTCTCTCCTTTCTCTTCTCCTTCCATCTCTCGAGGGATCCCCCTCGTAAAACAAGGATTTTTGTCCGACTACGCACGTCAATTAGAGCCACATTCAGGTTGGTCGCACAGAGGGACCACAGGATGGCAGAGAGGAGAGGGGGATGGAGGGAGGCGGGGGTGATGAGCAGGGGTGCTAAGGCGGTCTTGTCGGTTCTGTTTCACACCTCTGGGTCGTTAAAAAAACATAGCCGCGGCGGTGATGGTAAACGCTTTTCCAAATGGGATGTTGTTTACAGTGAGGGATAAAGGATGATGGACTTGGTTTTAGTTTCATTCCCTCTCTTATTTTGATGTCAGCTTTGGTCCCCCAGAATAAGCCTTCCACGTCATAGAATATCCAACCTCATGCCTCACCCGACTTTGAAGCGGGCAACCCACCACCATCAATGTGACTGATTTGAGATTTGTTTTTGTACCGGAGCTAATACAAAAATATGGTTGTGGGGCTGGCAAAACAAAACGTTTTGGGAGGGAGTTGAGTCGCGCAGTTGTTGGTAGGGAACAGTACCTGAACTGGGAGTTTCCATCAGGACTGGAGCCTGCTGACATCAGCCTGGGTTCTCCTTTCATCTCCTCTCACGGCCCCTCCTAAAGCTGTTTGTTTAACGAGCGATCCCACTAGGGCTGTGGCGGTCATTCAATTCCCAGCGGCCAAAAAAACGTGTTTTTTACGACCCTACGCACACAGAGAACGAACACGGAATGGATGAGAGGAGAGAAGGAAGGAGGAAGAGGGGGAGCTAAGGGGGTCTCGTCGGTTTCTAGCTGTTCTGTACACTGCTCTGGGTCGTTAAAAAACATAGCCGGGGCGGTGATGGCCAACGCTTTTCCAAACAGGATGTTGTTGACATTGAGGGATGATGGACTATTATTCCCTCTTTTTGACATTCCTTCTCTCTTATTTTGACGTCAGCTTTGGTCCCCCAGGATTCCAGATTTTTCTCTAGATTTTAGGGAGTTGTACTGTTTGCAAAATTTGAGATTTTCCTATGAACTTTGCTAAACTTTCCAGAATTGTGCACCCCTATTTTTATAGTGACATTTCTGTGCTAGCTAGTAGCACCAAGTCAGTGTGGATAGATAACAGTAATTGCTCACACATTCACCAGCCCAAATGAGCATCCGGGTTCCTGTTCAAACTGTAGAGGGTGTCAACGCTGCCTCGTCACAACTTGTGTGCGACTGAGGGAAAATTCGACAAAAACATTTGCACGTCTTCCAGGATGTTTGTGATGATGAGTAGGAAAAGATCACACCCCAACAGAAGCACATTATGAATCCAATGTGAAGTGCCAGTTATGAATCCATACAGATGCCAAGTAATATCCAAACACTGCCAATAACACAATGCTGAGGTAATGAAGAACTCCCTAACTCCATTAGTTGTCGACAAACATGGCTGTTGTATCCGTTTTGAATTAGCGCTAAAAGAGTAAAAGCTTCTGTAAAACTTCTGGTTCAGCTTTGTTTACGTTTCAAAATCGACACGACGCCCAGGAAGTACTCCAGCAGCACAAACCAGTGGTCTTTCACAAGGCTACAGATAAGCTAGCAAGGCAGATAAAGTGTTGCCATTGGAGTTGTCATCTACTGTGGTTGCCCCTAGAGACGTCATGTCATTGAAACGAAAGAGGCACGTTCCCACTCCAATTTTATTCATAAAAAGATACAAGCGATGCACAATGAGATATTCAAAAAATCTAGTGCATAATACCACTGCATTGCTCCATACAAGGTGTTTTTCTCTCCTATGTTTTCCAGGTGAGCCAGACAAGGAGCTGAACCCCAAGAAGAAGGTGTGGGAGGCGGTGCAGCCGGACCTGAAGACAGACGGCCAGTGTGTGGCCAACTACAAGGGAGCCCCCTTCGAGATCGCCGGCAAGGGAGTATGCAAAGCTCAGACCATGAGCAACAGCGGCATCAAATAAAGGAAGACGAATGCAGAGGACGGAGCCGTAGAACTAGAATGGTGGGGAAAAGTGGGATTGGGAAAAGTGTGAATGACTGCTCCAGTCACTTTATTTCTATAGGTGGAACTAGCGAAGGTCCTTGTTCAGCCTGTGGAACTGCTACTCATCCATGGTGCTGAAGGGTGATAGTGATGATGTCAACGGAGGAAAATGAAATGTTTTGAAGATGTTCAATAAAAAGGTTATCCGTTGGTCTTTAACTCGTTGCAGTTGATTTCTTTCTTTCTTTTTAAAAATGTTTACCCCCTTTTCTCCCCAATTTCGTGGTATCCAATTGTTAGTAATTACTATCTTGTCTCATCGCTCCCGTACGAGCTCGGGAGAGACGAAAGTTGGAAGCCATGCACCAGCGACTCCTGTGGCGGGCGGAGGCCTGATCAGTTGATTTCTTGTTTGGTTCTTCTTTATAAAGCCTGACGTCTGTCGTACAAGACTATACAGGCGTGTTTACATCCTAGAAATCCTTTATAATCCTCTCTAGAATTATTAACTCATCCTAAAAGTCACTTTTGTGATTTATTAGTTTGGTTAGCGCTTTGATTTATCTGGTTCGTTATGAGCCGAAGGGGAGAGATGGGGATGTCATTCTGCAACGCCAACAAACAGACGGATCAATTTCACAGATGCTACGCAGCAGGGTTTTTGGATAGCGTGCAATTCCATGGTAACAGAATGATGCTAAGTTTGGTAACAGAATGACTGTTTGTGCCGTCACAAAGTGGAATTGCCCTAGTACTGAGTCCTTCTACCACCATTCCTGTTCTCACAGTCATCACCCCACTCTTCAAGGCTGTTGCTCAGCCCAGTTTTTCAGGATCAAAGTATCCTGTGTTGTTTAATTCTGTTCCTCCCTTCAGATTTGATCCCTCTGGGCTTTTGGATCAAACCAATCTGAACTAATCTCTTTCAGTGGTACCCCTTCATATGCTACAGCTAAGGTCATGTCCCATGATATGACATGCACTTGTATTGCCTCGGTTTACTTGAAGGAATCTAATGGTTAACAGAATCACATGTTACCCATTCTAAACTCAATACTGGATCATTTTTATATAGATGACATGTTCTGAAAAGAAGGCTCCTGGTACCAGTGTCATTTGCCTGGTGTTACCATCCAGCCATATCCAGAACATTTACAGAGTTTCCCTCAGGAAAGACCGTCTCCTACCATTACAACACACACGCATTCCACGACAGCAAAGGAAAATCATTTGATTTCTAACTGACCAACACCTGAATCAAAGATCTCTTAGTATAATCTCAGGCAATCCGAACAACAAGGACTGGGTCAAAAGTTCTAGCTCTCTGACACACCAGAGTGCACTGGGTTCCTCAGCCAGGGGCCATACCAGTCTGTCTGGGTCCTGGTTCTAGAATGGTCTGGGTCCTGGTTCTAGCAGGGCTGATTCATACGTCCTCATTGCCGGTCTGTTCTCTTGCGTCGATAGTAATCAAGTCCATGTACACACAGCCTGAGCATCTGTAGTCAGACTGAAGAAGCCGAGTGTAGCATAGCCTTGTGTTTAATGTCCCATTCACTCTGCCCTCCTTTGAGATCTAGCCCATTGGCAGCTTCAGTGTATTTTTGGGTTGTACTGTTCATGGTCGACCACATTTGTAGTTTTCATTATTATACGATGCTCTGTTTAGTGTGTGGACGTCATTCGCATATCTGATGTGATGCATATTGTGAAATAATATATTTTTTTGATAGTAACCGGACTGAAACAGACTACATGGACTTGCCCGAATGAACATGACCCTCATTCTCCTGTAGGAATGGGCATTTAGACTTAGATGAGTGTCCCAAGACCACTGGGGTAATGTTGAGACATGGGACACATCTCATCAGTTGGTCATGCGTAAATGAGAAAGATAATTGTTTTTTTTGGAAAGGATTTCATATGCGTAATTGAAATGGTGGAAATCTGACAGTATCTCAGAAGTCAAAACCATCCTTCTACAATTTTGTTTCCAATGCCCTCAAAAACATTATCTCACGTCTCACCCACAACATTTCACTCAAAGCAACAGATCTGAAAGGACTTGATAGGTGGTGGGAAAAACCTGTTCATATATCAGTAGTTACGAAGAGAAGAAGGGGAGAGTATTGGAGAGCAGTGTTGCTGTTATTTCATTTTTATGGCAGTTATAGTCATTGCTGATATGTTGGGAATTTGTGTTACACTAAATATCTGTCTTTACCTGGTAACTGATTATCCATTTTCCTATTGGCAAATGCTTTAATTGTGTAGGGTTTAGCTTTATTGATACAGGAAGTGAGACAGTTCTAGTTCCGGTGGCTGCTGGAGTTCAATGTGGTTTGACCGTTAAAGCTGCTGAATAGTTATCCATCTCCACCCAGTCCTTGCTCCTACAGAAAGTCATCCTGCACCTGTACTCAAACCCTCAACTTACTTGGTGATGGAGACAGTGAACCATTCCTATCTAATTCCTCCACTTACTGTATGTCTGACGGCTATGATGACAGCTATAAGGACGGCTATGATTACGGTTATGATAATGGCTATGATGACGGTTATGATAATGGCTATGATGACGGTTATGATGATGGCTATGAGGACGGCTTTGATGGCGGTTATGATGATGGCTATGATGACAGCTTTGATGATGGTTATAAGGACAGCTTTGATAGCGGTTATAATGATGGCTATGATGACAGCTATAATGGGGAAGGGAAAGGGGATACCTAGTCAGTCATACGCATTTAACCCAACCCCTCTGAATCAGAATCAGCCTTAATCGACATCCACGTCATCCGTGCCCGGGGAGCAGTTGTTGTTGGGGGTTTACTGCCATGCTCAAGGGCAGAGCGTCAGATTTTTCCACTTTGCCGGCACAGACTAGCAACCCTTCGGTTACTGGCCTAACACTCTTAACCGCTAGGCTACCTGACAGCTATGACTGGAAAACTTCAGTTAGCTTTGTAAACATGTCAGCACCTAGCATGTCCATGATAGCACAAGTTACTCAACCATTGGCTTAAAGCTGAAACTTCCTAACAGCGGTAAAGTGCGTGAGGACTGTCTCTCCTTTTTCAACACCATCGGACTGTTCGTTGGGACCAGTTGAGGTGTGACAATCATCGTGTCGTGAAAAAGTGTTAATTCATCCAGTTCAGTTGACTACCTTTTCAATATTGCGTGATTTGATGTGATGTGATGCGAAGAAAATCGAATGTAAGTTAATGTGTTCCTGATTACTTCAAGACCTGTTGGATAATGTGTCAATGTGATGAATGGCTTGTTTTGGTTTCTGAAATGAATTATAATCTCTTGATTCCATGTTATCCTTTTGCTTGTGTTATGTAGTGAGAAAATCACTCAATGCCCATTTGCTTTCCCTGTTAGTATGTACACTGACCTCATCCAGACTTATATTGCGTCCCAAATGGCACCCTATTCCCTACATAGTGCACTACTTTTGACCAGCGCATGTGGTCAAAAGTGGTGCACTATATAGGGAATGGGGTGCCAGCTGTGCTACATTCTTGTTGCACCGCACAACCACACTACAGTGTCACATGCCCCAGATTGTAGTAACCCCTAAATGCCATTATGTTTTAACTATGACACCGAAGATTGTGGACCTGGGTTCAAATTGTGTTTGAGAGATCTCAAAGTGTTCAATTGATGATCAACAACACAGGAAGAGGGATCAAATGCCAACTGAAACTGTCAGGGGAGAGATACTCCATTTTCATCTGTAGTAGTAAAAAGTGATAACCTCTTTTCTTTGGCAAATGCAAGAAAGACTTGGTCCATGAACAGTTCTAGAATCTGTGAGCGGCACAATTTACACCGTTCTGAGGGCTCCTCCACGTCTACTTTGTGGTAGAAATGCTATACATTTCTCTTTGGATGTGTTAACTGAGTATCTTCTATCCAAACCTGGCAGGGCAGAGTAGGGATGTTTTGGCTGTCATTCTGCACCTTGGACGAGTCGACTATGATTTGGAGGGCCAATCATCATTTCTGTCTTCATTATTTTCAATGGTTTCTTTTTGATGACGGCGCTAGCATTAAAAAGTCTTCTGGATCGAAGGAAGAATGTGTTGAATTTCTCACATTTTCCACTGTGATCTAGTGGAATCTTGATGAAGCTTTTTGTAGACAAATAACACCAGAACTTAGATCAGTGTTGTGGTATTTGCCCCGTTGCCCACTTTTAAAAGTGGAACAAAGGCGAGGAAAAGCATGAAAATCATTTGTTTCGAAAATTCTCAACCGAACACAACACTGAACTAATTCATTAACAACAATGGTGGTCTGGAACACGACTGATTCAAAGGGGCCTGATGTATAAACAAAGACCATCAAAGCATACTTGTGCACTTACAGTCTCACTGCTATGAGCGACAAATAACAGGGAACACGCACAGCACATGGATCAACAGAGAGAGGAGAGGGACTGCCTAGATGGACCAGACCCGTTTCTATCCCTAGCCCCTACCATGGCCCAGACCCATTTCTATCCCTAGCCCCTACCATGGCCCAGGCCCGTTTCTATCCCTAGCCCCTACCATGGCCCAGTCCCGTTTCTATCCCTAGCCCCTACCATGGCCCAGTCCCGTTTCTATCCCTAGCCCCTACCATGGCCCAGACCCATTTATATCCCTAGCCCCTACCATGGCCCAGGCCCGTTTCTATCCCTAGCCCCTACCATGGCCCAGTCCCGTTTCTATCCCTAGCCCCTACCATGGCCCAGTCCCGTTTCTATCCCTAGCCCCTACCATGGCCCAGACCCGTTTCTATCCCTAGCCCCTACCATGGCCCAGACCCGTTTCTATCCCTAGCCCCTACCATGGCCCAGACCCGTTTCTATCCCTAGCCCCTACCATGGCCCAGACCTGTTTCTATCCCTAGCCCCTACCATGGCCCAGACCCGTTTCTATCCCTAGCCCCTACCATGGCCCAGACCCGTTTCTCTTCCTAACACCTACCATGGCCCAGACCCGTTTCTATCCCTAACTCCTGCCATGGTCCAGACCCGTTTCTATCCCTAGCCCCTACCATGGCCCAGACCCGTTTCTATCCCTAGCCCCTGCCATGGCCCAGACCCATTTCTATCCCTAGCCCCTACCATGGCCCAGACCCATTTCTATCCCTAGCCCCTACCATGGCCCAGATCCGTTTCTCTCCCTAACACCTACCATGGCCCAGACCCGTTTCTATCCCTAACACCTACCATGGCCCAGACCCGTTTCTCTCTCTAACTCCTGCCATGGCCCAGACCCGTTTCTCTCCCTAACTCCTGCCATGGTCCAGACCCATTTCTATCCCTAGCCTCTGCCATGGTCCAGACCCATTTCTATCCCTAGCCCCTATGAAGGATCCATATGTACACTAAACCACATACTGTCCCACTAAGCTGTAATTAAAGTGTTATGTGACAAAACACAAACTGTCACCAAAGGGACAATAAATGTGACAGACAAGTGTGCAATGAGACAGGGTACTAAGCATCACTGATTGACTGCACATTAAATGGTTAACACATTGAAATGTGTTCAGTATGTCTTCAGTATCTTATCAAACCAACTAGTACAAACACTATGAAAAGCTTTATTGGGGAGGAATACAAATTATTCAAGACAACTTACCTCTTGTCAATATTAAATGTAGAGAGAGCGAGAAGGAGAGAGGGAGAGAACGCATACACAGAAAGTAGTGCATACTGGGAAAAACACACTCTCCATGGACATATTTTGGCTTGAGCTGAAAGTCAGGCAGCTCTTTGCATGCTCCTCTGTGTGGTTTGATGGCTAGCCAATCAACACAGATTACCACAGCTCCTCTAAGCTATAAGGAAATATATTAGCCATATAATGGGTCAGCAGGGACTTTTAAAAACGCTGGTTATGAACAGCAAACAGCTTTTTTTTTGTCTCGTTGGCCATGTTGATTGTTCTTTTAAGAGCCCTTGCGTGACAACATTTGGATTTATAGGATAAATATGCTCACCTTGGTTAAGGTTCTATGCGGGAAAGATTTGGACCTTTTGAGAAAGATTTCTATTGATGCAAAGCAAATTATTGCACTGATTATTTAGCAAATAACATGTAGCCTACATACAGTGCCTCCGAAAGTATTCACACCCCTTCACTTTTTCCACATTTTGTTATATTACAGCCTGAATTTAAAATGGTTACATTGAGATTTAATCACTGGCCTAAACACAGTACCCCGTAATGTCAAAGTGGAATTATGTTTTTAGATTACAAAATAATAATAATTTTAAAGAAAATGCTGAAATATCACATAATAAGTTGCATGGACTCACTGTGTCCAAGAATAGTTTTTAACATGATTTTTTTACGACTACTTCATCTCTGTACCCCACACATACAATTATCTGGAAGGTCCCTCAGTCGAGCAGTGAATTTCAAGCACAGATTCAACCACAAAGACCAGGGAGGTGTTCCAATGCCTCGCATAGAAGGGCACCTATTGGTAGATTTTTTTTTTTTAAGCAGACATTAAGTATCCCTTTGAGCATGGTGAATTTATTCATTTCACTTTGAACGGTGTATCAATACACCCAGTCACTCAAAGATACAGATGTCCTTCCTAACTCAGTTGCCAGAGATGAAGGAAACTGCTCAGAGATTTCACCATGAGGCCAATGGTGAGTTTAAAACAGTTACAGAGCTTAACGGCTGTGATAGAAGAAGACTGAGGACGGTTCAACAACATTGTAGTTACTACCCAATACTAACCTAATCGACAGATTGAAAAGGAAACCTGTACAGAATACAAATATTCCAAAACATGCATCCTGTTTTCAACAAAGCGCTAAAGTAATACTGCAAAAAATGTGGCAAAGCAAATAACTTTTTGTCCTGAATACAAAGAATCCAATACAACACAATTCTGAGTACCACTCTCCATATTTGCAGGCATAGTGGTCGCTGCATCATGTTATGGGTATGCTTTTAATCGTTAAGGACTGGGGAGTTTTTCAGGATAAAAAATACATGGAATGGAGCTAAGCACAGGCAAGATCCTAGAGGAAAACCAGGTTCAGTCGGCTTTCTACCAGGTACTGGGAGATTAATTCACCTTTCAGCAGGACAATAACCTAAAACATAAGGCCAAATCTACGCTGGAGTTGTTTACCAAGAAGACAGTGAATATTCCTGAGTTACAGTTTTGACTTAAATCTACTTGAAAATCTACAGCAAGACCTGAAAATGGTTGTTTAGCAGTGATCAACAACCAATTTGACAGAGCTAGAAGAATTTAGAAAAAAATCATATTGCACAATCCAGCTGTGTAAAGCTCTTAGAGACATACCCAGAAAGACTCACAGCTGTGATCGCTGCCAAATGTGATTCTAACATGTATTAACTCAGGGGTGTGAATACTTATATACATTTGATATAATTTCAAAAAACATTTTTTGACAGAAATAAATACATTTAATCCATTTAATCCCTCATTGCATGTCTTCTGTAGAACACAGAACTGAAAGTTCTTGTTCTCTCAGTGCTGCTGTGTGATGTGGATTTGGCAAAAATACACAGAGAACCAGTCCAGCCAGGCAGCCACAATGTAGTAGCCTAAAACCAGTCCCCTGTGAAATTCATAATGACAAACTGAACAACTTTGAACAAGTCTAGAAAACAAGAGAAACTCTGACAATTTCCTTCTGGGTCACACAGTTTACTACAGAATAATCCACCTCATTAGTTTCTGATTCAGGGGATGGTAGAAAACATGGTCACTGCATAATCCATCAATATAACAATACTACTGACATTGTCACTATGTCCCCATTGGGTCAGGAAAACAACAGCAGTGAGAGCACCGTGTTGTTCTCGCCAATCTAGACAATACCCAACTTCACCATTTGTGAGTGTCCCTCCCATGCATTGGAGTCACAGAACTACTCAACACAGCCCTTGACTGGGCTAAATGTCACTTACAGACAGTGATGACAGTTCTGCCAGTGCGACGGTAGTACCTGGCTGTCAGTCAGTCGGACAGACAGCTTCTGTGGGGCAGGAGCCTTCTGATGAGACACTAGGGAGGTTGATCCAGTAGCTATGGCGACCACAGGAGGGCAGAGCCACACCATTAATAATAAACATTCCTAGACAGACACAGTGGGGAATGGGGATAGATTGGATCTACACAGGAGACTTCCTCAAAGATAAAGGATGTTACATTCTACTACAGGATGCTACTGCACTTTTACGGTTTGCTGTCTCTCCGTCTAATTTCCTTGACTACGATTATTACTATTCATTTCATATCTGCAGTGCTGTACATATCTGTAATGGAAATGTGTTGGGTGTGATGGAAGAGAAGAAGAAGAAGAACAGGAAGTGAATATATCCTCTGTATAGTTTGTGTATGTAAAGTCTCAATCAGCACCAATAGGCTAGGTCCCTCTGATAATTTAGCTCAAATGTATTTCATAATCTTATGATCTAATTCCTTTACGGGTGAGAGCAAGCATGTTCCTGTCTATGCTTAACGTGATGAAATATTACTTAATGAGCCAAAATTGAGTGAAGGAAAACTCTAATATCATAACAGGAAATGAGGATGTGGTTAGCATAGTTGCTGATTACCGGACGGCCCCGTTTCCAAAACATGAAAAGGGAAGTGGGCCGAGTTGTGTTTTGACATGTGCACTGAGAAAATCCCCTCACTCTCTCACTAAACATATTCCTCTCAGACGGAGACTGAATGACTGAATCGCATATTTGAAATATGAAATGATTCATCTGGAATAATAGGGGCGACTCTGGCTCACAATTTAAAGCAGATTATGGAGATGTCCAATGACAGCTGCAAAGACGACTGCAGGGAAGTTTGCTTTGAGAAGTAACACACATACAGGATGACACCAGGTCACTGTCTGCTGTAAAACCATGACACGCTCCGAGTCCAAAGTTTTGTGTCTGCTACTTCAGTGAGCTCATTCATTGTGCAGTGTGTGCGTTTTAGAAGGGGTTGAGTTGGCATATTGTGCTTGTCTGTTTCAGATTCCCATAGAGGCATTGGACAGAAAAAGATGAGAACGTAAATTGAGATTAGAATTAATTCATTCACCCTTACATTTAGAACAAGATATAAGCTTGCATTACGTTTTTCTAGGTGTTGATTTTTGGTTTTGGTACTTAGTATTTATTTAGTATTTTATTAGGATTCCCAATTATCTATAAAACCATGACAAGCTCCGAGTCCAAAGTTTAATGTCTGGTACTTCAATGAGTTTATCAATCACCAGCCAACGGGGCTCGTGGAGATAACGCACAGGGCCGAGAATACACACACCTTCTATAAGAGTCTCCAGTGAAAATCTCCTCAGTCCTCTCGGACAGTCCATGGCCAAAACATATGCAGAGTAATCGATCACTCACATGTATTTAATATCTTTTTATGTCAGCAGTTGTCACAAAGTGCTTTACAGAAACCCAGCCTAAAACAACAGAGAGCAATCAATGCCGAGCAGGGTCTAGGAAAAACTCTCTAGAAGGCAGGAACCTAGGATAAAACCTAGAGAGGGACCAGGCTGCAAGGGGTGAAGTAAGTAATATGACTGGGAAGATACGGCAAATATACTGTATGCCTAGTAAAACCATGAGAATCTCTCTATGACAAACCAATAAGAATCTCTCTATGACAAAACCATGAAAATCTCTCTATGACAAAACCAAGAGAATCTTTCTATGACAAACCAATGAGAATCTCTCTATGACAAAACCATGAGAATCTCTCAATGACAAAACCATGAGAATCTCTCTATGACAAAACCATGAGCATTTCGCTATGACAAAACCATGAGAATCTCTCAATGACAAAACCATGAGAATCTCTCTATGACAAAACCATGAGAATCTCTCTATGACAAAACCATGAGCATTTCGCTATGACAAAACCATGAGAATCTCTCTATGACAAAACCATGAGAATCTCTCTATGACAAAACCATGAGAATCTCTCTATGACAAAACCATGAGAATCTCTCTATGACAAAACCATGAGCATTTCGCTATGACAAAACCATGAGAATCTCTCAATGACAAACCCATGAGCATTTCTCTATGACAATGCCATGAATATTGCTCAAGTGACAGATCCTTCAATGAGTAGGTCATCTTCTATGGCTGGTCCCTCAGTATCTCTCACCAGCCAATGAGGTTTGTGGGGAGTCTGGAGAACATTCTGTAGGGTTGAGGAGGTAGACAGGCACTAAGGCTACTATAGAGTCTGAACCGAACTGAACAGTCAGACAGCGCTGGAGTGTCTTCATTTTCCTTCACACCTAATGAGTCACTGTCTCAGCCTCTGTGGCATCAGGCACTTTGGTTGGTTGGGTGGGGGTGGGGTTCCCCGGGGAAACTTTGAGGTGAGCACCGTAATTAGAGCCAAACAAGGACACTAGTGTCCTGAGACGCTACAGGTGAAACTCAAGACACGAGGGTGAGATCCTGGGATCAACACAGGGAGTTTAAAGACAGATTAAGGTTTATATTAAGGACCTGTGGTGTGTTTTGGGTTACAGTACAACTCAACGGCCCCCTTGTTAACATCCGTTGGCACTACCGCTTATTAGCATGCCGCTGGTTAGCGAGATGTAATCCTTGGCTTTGGTGGTGGATGGACGACAGAACAGAAACGTAGTAATGTCAGACGTCGAATGAATCGGTGAATGGAATATTTGATTTACAGTGCGCGAGGCTGGACAGAGAGACTCTTGCGGTTGTGTTTTTGTTGCGCTGCGTTCTCAAACGATATCAGTTTACGTCTCTAAGCTCCATCAAGGGACTTTTCCCCCCCTCAAAGACAACGTCCGACTCAAATGAAAGTCATTGTGAGACGATCATGCATGCAGTCAATTAGGATAATGCGGACGGGCGTAAGTGATATTAGTGAGCAGCACCATGTAATCCAGCTTTGTCTTAAATAACATAGGGCATGCTCAATGGAGCAGCTGGTTCAAAGGGGGGAGATTGGAAGCTGCATTATTGGTGCCCACAGTCCTGCGTTGCCAGATTGAGATATAGTGTGCCTGGCTGTTTGAGTGCCTGTTGATTTGGCTGAGTTGCCCTGTGGCGTTTAGGGGAAACCCCCTTTATAAGACGGCATTAACTGCTGATCCAGGTTTTAACATTTTGGGTTGCCAGCGCTGACTCACTCAATAACCCACATGTGCACCCAATCAACCTCTGAAGTAGTGTGGACTTGACCCCTTATGGATCCCAGGCAGAAATATGCTGGAAGGAAGGGACGTTCTCCCCTTACAGACCCAGTCAGTCTGTGACCACTCACAGCTAAGAGTGATTTAGCACTGTGATGGAGGAGGAAGAAGAGGTAGAGGAGAAGGAGGACAGGGAGAGGAGGAGGGCAGGTAGGGCCGGTCCTGATGTTTTACTGTTTTAAATTGGTTTTCATTATCATGCCATGAACACAAGCAGATTGGGCAGGTGCCTCTACGGCTACAGTATAATGATGGAAGTATTTTTGCTATACAACGATGACTCCGTTAGGCCATAACTCACTGTAATGAGTAGAGTCGTTTTCAGTAGACAGTGAAGCATCAATACGTTGTGTAAGGAAGCAGTAGACAATGGAAATAATGAAGAAGTCACTGACATCATCTGTCTCACACACACACACACACACACAGAAATCTAGGTCTGAAATGTAGACCCCAAACACACACCTGAGGTGTTCCAGGGAGCTCTGATTCACTCTCCTCTGTCTGTTGTTTGTGTGAGTGTCCTGGTTACATGCACACACACACACACACACACAGTCTTGTACAACTAACTTTGTGGGGACACATTATTCAGTCACACTATTTTCCCTAACCCCTAACCCTAACCCTAACTCACACCCTTATCTTAACCCTAACCCTAACCTTAAACCGAAAACCTAACCTTAACCCCAAACTTAACCCTAGCTCCTAACCCTAACCCTTAACCTAATTCTAACCCTAACCCTAAACCTAATTCTAACCTTAACCCTCTAGAAATAGCATTTGACCTTGTGGGGACAAACAAAATGCCCCCAGTTTGTCACATTTTTGTCTGTTTACTATTCTTGTGGGGACTTCAGGTATATTTAGACACGCCCCCCCCCCCCCCCCCCCCCCTCACACACACACACACACACACACACACACACACACACACACACACACACACAGGTCAGTCAGCAGCAGACAGGGCCAACAGCAGAGTAAAGCAGCCAGCCTCAGTGGGGTCTGATCCCGATGACATGCCTCTGGAAAAACACACTGACTATATGACCAGGCTTGGCAGGTCAGTACAGGATGGAAACCTACACTCTCCAAGAGCTTTATCCCATGTCCACTTAGTGGGTGAAACCTACCACATGGAATTACCATCATCCCTAGCAGTCCCATCATCACTAATACTAACGTTAATATGCCAGGGGGTTTCCATATTACTGTATAGTATTCCCCTTTCGTACTAAACTGGACAATGTTTCAAGGGGCAGAAATATGGAGTCAGTCAGTTCCTCCATTGAAGGAGGAAAACTGTAACAGCAGCCTAAACAACAAGAGATCTAGCAGAACTTAGACTCTGCAATTTATGGCTCATCACCACATACATCAATATTTACAGACCCCCAAATCCCCATTTGGGTGACCCCCTGTTTAATCCCCATTTGGTAGACCCCCTGTTTAATCCTCATTTGGGTGACCCCCTGTTTAATCCCCATTTTGGTGACCCCCTGTTTAATCCCCATTTGGGTGACCCCCTGTTTAATCCCCATTTTGGTGACCCCCTGTTTAATCCCCGTTTGGGTGGCCCCCTGTTTAATCCCCATTTTGGTGACCCCCTGTTTAATCCCCATTTGGTAAACCCCCTGTTTAATCCTCATTTGGGTGACCCCCTGTTTAATCCCCATTTTGGTGACCCCCTGTTTAATCCCCATTTGGGTGACCCCCTGTTTAATCCCCATTTTGGTGACCCCCTGTTTAATCCCCATTTGGGTGGCCCCCTGTTTAATCCCCAATTGGTTGATCCCCCTGTTTGAATCTCCAGTCAGTCAGTCACCGCACCGATGCCCTGTCTTCATTGAACCGAAGAGAGGGAGAGAGCGAGAGATATGCTCAATGTCACATACAGAGTATACAGCCGTCTTCCCCGGTGATGGTATTTTATCTGTTCCAGGACTCAGATTAGGTCAGCAGTAAACACAGAAACGAGAGACAACGAGCAGATAAAGGAGCGTCAATACAAGAGATTCTTCCTTGTAACAAGGAGGACGATGACATGTAAATCATCTCCTCCTGATAAGTGCATGGTTTATCTGGTTTATCTCCATCATATTGGGCTTATCCGTCCTGAAATCTATTCTGCCTGCCTTACCATGCATGGGTAATGTTGCCTGCCTCTCTCAGCTGGCGAGGAGAAGAGAGGAGGGGAAGGGGAGGGGGTATTTTTGGTACTAAGACTGAAGTTTTACGTCCCTATTGTTTTGTCTGGACAGTGTACTGGAACTGTGCGTTCTCCAGTCACTTTGGGACAAGTTATTAAACAAACAAGAGATTATACCAATTATTGATTATACAGGCGTTCCTGTCCAACACGTGAACAAGTGTTTAGGAGTGGGTCAATGAGCAAGGCCAGGCTCCTATGATAATGAGCTGTCCAGTGTTCTGAATCCCAGGGCAATAATGAGTCATTTTTATTAAGCTGTAATTCCCCATGAGTCATGTTGTTTTGCAGTGTTTGTACAGCTGTCCAACAAGGATAGCTACAGTAACACGTGTGTTTTCGAGTAGTGTTCAGTGGTTTCAAATCTTTACTCAAAGATCCCCACCACCCTTTTTGTCCTGCATCGCTATCCTTTGTTCTAGTGCATCACTAACACACCTGAGTCAACTAGCCAACTGACCATCAAAACCCCGGTCCTGTTTGGCTCAGTTGGTAGAGCATGGCGCTTGCAATGCAAGGATTGTGGGTTCAATTCGCGGGGCCATGCGTAAAATGTATACACGTGTGACTGTACGTCGCTGTGGATAAAAGCATCTGCAAAATGGCCTAGACAGTATAATAGACTCAGGTGTGCTGGTCATTCCTGGATAGTCCTGAGGAACAGACAGGGGGGAAACATCACCGGGGAAAGAATGACAGGGCAGTCCATGGTTGTGGGAAACACAAAAAGCTCTGCTTTCAAATAACTGCGTTCGTCAGGCGCAATATAGACCTGACCTGTCCATTCATTGTGTAAGGAGAATAGATCACATGGTAATATAGCATTTTTATTGTCACAGTGAGCGGTCGCGTCCCGCGGAGACGCTTGGATGAGCACTGAAGTAACATAGAGGAGGTGTCCGGTTGCAGCCGGGGCTATTGGGAAAGAAAGGAGCGCAGAAGGCATTGTGAAAAACCATTGTTGTTCCCTCTATCTTCTATTCCGGGGGTAACTCTTCTTACAGACCGGACACAGGCCATCATTTCTCCAACAAACACAAAACAACATCCTCTAAGGCCTCCAGACAAAGGGCCGGAGAGGAGACCTGATATAATAATTGGTGCTGGTTGAGTGGTGGATGATGTTTGGCTCGGGAGTAGTCCGTGATCGACGGTGGCCTGGGGAAAAGTCTGGACTCACCGGGGCCTCTAATTGGCTGAAAGGGGCCTGTGGCCAATCACGTCAGCTGATGGTCAATGAGGTCGTGACATGAAGGAGAAACCATGAAAGTAAAGTTGAGAGAGGTCAACTTCAACCATTGTCATTACCCAGGTTACTAAGGCTAGTATCCCAGCAACTCAACTCATCCAAGGCAGAATTGGATGAATAGACTGTCTCGGACCTGAAACTGAAACTGAGCATATCAGTTTCCATTCTAGAGCAATTCTAACTGACTATCCCTCGCTATCTGAATCTTTGACAAGGAGGGATCAAATGAAGTGCTACCACCAACAACTCACATCTGTGCTCGGCTGAATATCTTGAGTTTTGTGCCCAAAAAAATGCTATGTTTATGTGGCACTCGCTTATTGTTAAAACAAGGCCCAAGAGAAGTGCAAAAAGCACTGTGTTTTTGTTGGGCCTCAGCGAAGTGAGCAGCATGTCGAGAACACTTAAGAGTGCACTACAATGAAAATTCCCCCTCTGAATCAGGACTTAGTCAGAGTTCAGTGCTTCACCACCCACCAAGAGTTGGAAACCAGAATCTAACTGCCATTCTATGTGGTCAAGGGCTTTCGGTTGGGGCAGAAATGTACACTTGAGGCCTCTGAAACCTCTAAACCCTGTACACATTATCATTATGGGTTTATTTCATTTTAAGAGGCAGCCGCCTCTCTACCATCTAACATTGGCGAGTGGATTATGAAATTAGGCCTACTGTAGGGGAAAACAAGAGAGGAGGAGAGAAGAAGAACAAATGTCATTCTTAATGTAATAATACAAGTCTCTCTAATTATAGGCCTTTGATAGGCCTAGTGAGTGAAGCAGAGGGAGCTCCTGGCTTACATCTTTGGCCACATGAAACAGGAGTTGTGCCGGAGGCCTACACACTGTTACGGTTTCATTCTCCTGACGTTCATTTATCTGCGGCCATCTTGCTTAATGAGTTTCTGTGGAGCGACTAGCACAGAAACATTTTGCTGTTGTTGTTCATTTATCTTCTTATGAACAATACACATGAAAGGAGTTGTTTTTGTTTCCAGTTGTATTTTGTCGTCACTACAGACAACAGCCTACTTAGAGGAGAGAAGAAGAGGTCATTTAAGCAATAAGGCCCGTGGGGGTGTGGTATATGGCCAATATACCACGGCTAAAGGCTGTTCTTAGGCACGACTCAACGAGGAGTAGTATATTGGCCATATACCACAAACCTCCCAGGTGCCTTATTGCTATTATAAACTGGTTACCAACATAATTAGAGCAGTAAAAATAAATAAATAAATACCCAGTTTTTGTCATAAACTGGGCTCGAAACACCCAGTTTATAAACAAGAATAACTAGATCATGGGACATTGACTTGGATGGGGAACCCCATTCTAGTAATTATATTTCTATGGGTATAATATTGAATATCTCCATTTAATCAAGCCACTAATACAATACAAGCCTTGACACTCTTGGCAAAGACTGCCATCCTGTAAACTGGTTGGGTTTCGGGTTGCACACTTCTTCAATAAAAAGCTGCTATTTGTCACAGTCTGTGACGGCTATCCGAAAAAAGAGAGTATGTTTTGAAGGTCACATGTTTGGTACTTGGAGACTGGAGAGTGTGACTTCGTTAGCCTGGTCACGCACCGTCAGCCCTCTGTACGCCTCCGATTTCTCATCCCCACTCACCCTGAAAATGTCTTCCCTCGCCGGTTTGTTTTACAGCTGTTGTTCCAATCGCCATGGATACTCTCACACCGAGCCACCATCATTTATATGGTAACAAGTGTTTTGCCATATCCTTGAGTCTTAGGGGAGTGCGCTACTGCTAATTTCTCAGGACAGTGGAAGATCTGCTTTTTAATATAGAGGATCGTTTTACCTGCCAATGACTACATCATACCACCCATGACGGGACACAGACCTACTCTCTCTTTCCCTCTCTCTCTCTGATCTGGGTAAACAGATGGTGTCATTTCTGGTGCTGCTGCGCAGGTGGGATGTTATAATTCATCTATAAGTGTCATAGGGCTGATGTACGATCAGTTTTGCCTTTAGATCATGATGAGTGACATTACATGGACATGGGGGATCTGTTCCTAGACCAGCAATCCTGCATTGACACTGAATACAGGATCTGCTATCCTCTGCAGTGCGGCTGATGTCAGTGTAGCCCGAGGTGCGTCTCAACCAGACTTTAGATTGAGGGATGACCACCTAACGTTAGCATGCTGGAGTTTCAACGGACCAGGAGTAAATAAAGACTCTGTTTCCAATATCCATATTAGCAGGGCCAATACGTTGCTTCATTGGAAATAGCATGCCTGTGTGGACATTGGAACTGAGCCTTCGGGCAGCCAGCACATCTTGATGTTCCAAAGGCATTCAATAAGGGTCAGATATCAGACCATTCTGAAAGAAGTCAATCCAAGTGAAAGTGGATGTTCATGATGCTGAATTTCCACATAATACAATAATATAATCGTAATATAATCGTACACGGTCAGAAAAAAATTCAGCATCCTTCCCCTTGAGCGACATACGTAGGTTTAAAGAAATCTAAATAATTCCACTTTAAATGAGTATCTCTCCAGAAACATGATAAACGCAGACGTTTCAGAGGCTCCAGGAATGACGGATAAAGGAGGGAAAGAGAGAAGGAAGGATGAAATGTATCTAGTAGAAGACAGATGTTCCGAACATCAAGACACAGGCCAAGTCATACATGCAGAATCATTTCCTGGGCATATGTTTCTCCATTCATTGTGCTATTTCTAATCTAAGATCAATATCATCTTGAAGGTCATAACAGAGTGTGTGTGTGTGTGTGTGTGTGTGTGTGTGTGTGTGTGTGTGTGTGTGTGTGTGTGTGTGTGTGTGTGTGTGTGTGTGTGTGTGTGTGTGTGTGTGTGTGTGTGTGAGAGAGAGAGAGAGAGAGAGAGAGAGGATGTCTTCCTCAAGGGATATCACTGTACTGCATGGTTTAATCTGACTTTTCTTGAGCTGATGCCCAGAGAAAGCTCTCTGAAAAAGAATGATGAATTAACTCCACCAAAATAGGAGGGAGAGAATATTTTAATCAACTCCTCAGCAAAATCTTTCCAGAGCTTGAACCATTCATTCCAGCCAGCGACAAATCATTTCCTGGATGTATCGCAAATTCACCCTATTCCCCATAGAGTGCACCACTTTCGACAACAGCCTTATGGGCCCAGTCACAAGTAGTGCACTTTATAGGGAGTAGGGTACCATTTGAGATGCAGCCTGCGGAACAGAGATGGTGCCATTGGTTCCAGTTAATCACAGAGAAGTGAGGCAGGACGTCACCTTGAGCGCCTGTGAGGAAAGAAAAACAGTAGACCACCGATGAGTGATGGAACACACACACACACACACACACACACACACACACACACACACACACACACACACACACACACACACACACACACACACACACACACGCACACACACACGCACACACACACACACACACTGGTGCTGAAGAAGAGAAAGGAAAGACCAAGGTAAAGCTATCCTGTGGCAGACACCCTGGCTGTGTGTGATGTGGCCATTGAAGTGGGAGGGAGGGGAAGAGAGAGGTGGGCCGGAGAGGAGGGGGGAGCAGCCCTTTTCAACAGGCAAAGAGAGGAAGGATGTCTCCTGTCTTGATGAAACTTTGGCGTCCCTTTGTTGTTTGTGAAAACAAAACACACAAAAAGGGGAAAAGGACAGAGGGACGGAAGAAGGGAAAAAAAGAGGGGAGGGAAAGAGAGCGAGAGAGAAATAAAAAAAGGATGTTTGAGCCAGTCACAGACAACAATGCATCTGCTCTCTGGCAGAGACATGATGTCACCATGAGGTCCCTGGCGTGAGGGGGCAGCCGGTGGGGTGAGGGGTGTAGGTAACTGGGTGGGGCTCTCCCTGTCCCTCCCTACCTCTCTAGTGTCTCTCTGTGGGGGAGGAGAGGGGTGGCCGGTGGGGTGAGGGGGGTAGGTAACTGGGTGGGGCTCTCCCTGTCCCTCCCTACCTCTCTAGTGTCTCTCTGTGAGGGAGGAGAGGGGTGGCCGGTGGGGTGAGGGGGGTAGGTAACTGGGTGGGGCTCTCCCTGTCCCTCCCTACCTCTCTAGTGTCTCTCTGTGAGGGAGGAGAGGGGTGGCCGGTGGGGTGAGGGGGGTAGGTAACTGGGTGGGGCTCTCCCTGTCCCTCCCTACCTCTCTAGTGTCTCTCTGTGAGGGAGGAGAGGGTGGCCGGTGGGGTGAGGGGGGTAGGTAACTGGGTGGGGCTCTCCCTGTCCCTCCCTACCTCTCTAGTGTCTCTCTGTGAGGGAGGAGAGGGGTGGCCGATGGGGTGAGGGGGGTAGGTAACTGGGTGGGGCACTCCCAGTCCCTCCCTACCTCTCTAGTGTCTCTCTGTGAAGGAGGAGAGGGGTGGCCGGTGGGGTGAGGGGGGTAGGTAACTGGGTGGGGCTCTCCCAGTCCCTCCCTACCTCTTTAGTGTCTCTCTGTGAGGGAGGAGAGGGGTGGCCGGTGGGGTGAGGGGGGTAGGTAACTGGGTGGGGCTCTCCCAGTCCCTCCCTACCTCTTTAGTGTCTCTCTGTGAGGGAGGAGAGGGGTGGCCTGTGGGGTGAGGGGGGTAGGTAACTGGGTGGGGCTCTCCCAGTCCCTCCCTACCTCTTTAGTGTCTCTCTGTGAGGGAGGAGAGGGGTGGCTGGTGAGGTGAGGGGTAACTGGGTGGGGCTCTCCCAGTCCCTTCCTACCTCTTTAGTGTCTCTGAGAGTTTTGTGAATGAACGACAGGAGGATAATAACACCAGGGCTCACAGCTCCACTTCCACACGGCCGTCATTTGAAACAGTGAGATTTCCAGGTAGCCCATTCATCCCACTTAGTTCCCACTGAGTACGGTGGGGGTGGGGTGGGGGTGGGGTGGTAGTGTGTGTGAGTCTGTGGTGTTATGTAAGGGGTAGTGGGTTGGGGAATAGCCTGGTAAAGGAAACAGGAGAGGAGGGCATATGGTAGGTAAAAGCAGGAGAAGAACGGTTATAAACAGCTCATTCTTAGAAAGTGCACACAGCAACTATAGTAAATAAGTACAGTAAATAACTACAAGGCAGAAATATAACAGAAGGCAGCAATACTGAGGCCAGGATTAAACTGCATACTACACAAAGTAGGACGTTTTACTGCACTGTTCATCTGTTTACTCTACCACCACCGACTGACAGAGGAACAGCTGCTAAAAGATGAAAAGAGATACCAACGGGGTATGTACACCCTTCAACCAGGTAGTATAGAAAGTATGTACACCCTTCAACCAGGTAGCATAGAAAGTATGTACACCCTTCAACCAGGTAGTATAGATAGTATGTACACCCTTCAACCAGGTAGTATAGAAAGTATGTACACCCTTCAACCAGGTAGTATAGAAAGTATGTACACCCTTCAACCAGGTAGTATAGATAGTATGTACACCCTTCAACCAGGTAGCATAGAAAGTATGTACACCCTTCATCCAGGTAGTATAGAAAGTATGTACACCTTTCAACCAGGTAGTATAGAAAGTATGTACACCCTTCATCCAGGTAGTATAGAAAGTATGTACACCCTTCAACCAGGTACTATAGAAAGTATGTACACCCTTCAACCAGGTAGTATAGAAAGTATGTACACCCTTCAACCAGGTAGTATAGAAAGTATGTACACCTCTCAACCAGGTAGTATATAAAGTATGTACACCCTTCAACCAGGTAGAATAGAAAGTATGTACACCTCTCAACCAGGTAGTATATAAAGTATGTACATCCTTCAACCAGGTAGTATAGAAAGTATGTACACCCTTCAACCAGGTAGTATAGAAAGGATGTACACCTCTCAACCAGGTAGTATATAAAGTATGTACACCCTTCAACCAGGTAGTATAGAAAGTATGTACACCCTTCAACCAGGTAGTATAGAAAGTATGTACACCCTTCAACCAGGTACTATAGAAAGTATGTACACCCTTCAACCAGGTAGTATAGAAAGTATGTACACCCTTCAACCAGGTAGTATAGAAAGTATGTACACCTCTCAACCAGGTAGTATATAAAGTATGTACACCCTTCAACCAGGTAGAATAGAAAGTATGTACACCTCTCAACCAGGTAGTATATAAAGTATGTACACCCTTCAACCAGGTAGTATAGAAAGTATGTACACCCTTCAACCAGGTAGCATAGAAAGTATGTACACCTCTCAACCAGGTAGTATATAAAGTATGTACACCCTTCAACCAGGTAGTATAGAAAGTATGTACACCCTTCAACCAGGTAGTATAGAAAGTATGTACACCCTTCAACCAGGTAGTATAGAAAGTATGTACACCCTTCAACCAGGTAGTATAGAAAGTATGTACACCCTTCAACCAGGTAGTATAGAAAGTATGTACACCCTTCAATCAGGTAGTATAGAAAGTATGTACACCCTTCAATCAGGTAGTATAGAAAGTATGTACACCCTTCAATCAGGTAGTATAGAAAGTATGTACACCCTTCAACCAGGTAGTATAGAAAGTATGTACACCCTTCAACCAGGTAGTATAGAAAGCATGTACACCCTTCAACCAGGTAGTATCCACTATTTAGATATCTACAGTATCAACAGACATAACATAGTGTAGTTCTGGCTAAAACTACAAGATACACTACATGACCAAAAGTATGTGGACACCTGCTTGTTGAACATCTCATTCCAAAATCATGAGCATTAATATGGAGTTGGTCCCCCATTTGCTGCTATAACAGCCTCTACTCTTCTGGGAAGGCTTTCCACTAGATGTTGAGAGAGCAATAGTGAGGTCGGGTACTGATGTTGGGCGATTAGGCATGGCTCCCAGTCTGCGTTCCAATTCATCCCAAAGGTGTTCGATGGGGTTGAGGTCTGGGCTCCATGCAGGCCATTCAACTTCTTCCACACCAATCTCGATAAACCATTTCTGTATGTCCCTCACTTTGTGCAAGGGGGCATTGTCATTCTGAAACAGGAAAGGGCCTTCCCCAAACTGTTGCCACAAAGTTGGAATGTCATTGCATGCTGTAGTGTTAACATTTCCCTTCACTGGAACTAAGGGTCCCGAACCATGAAAAACAGCCCCAGACCATTATTCCCCCTCCACCAAACTTTACAGTTGGCACTATGCATTGGGGCAGATAGCGTTCTCCTGGCATCTGCCAAACCCAGATTTGTCCGTCGGACTGCCAGATTGTGACGCATGATTCATCACTCCAGAGAACGCGTTTCCACTGCTCCAGAGTCCAATGGCGATGAGCTTTAGACCATTCCAGTCTCTGATTGTTGACCGGGGCAGGTCTAGCAGGGCAGAAATTTGACAAACTGACTTGTTGGAAAGGTGGCATTCTGTGACGGTACCACGTTGAAAGTCACTGAGCTCTTCAGTAAGGCCATTCTACTGCCAATGTTTGTCTTTGGAGATTGCATGGCTGGGTGCTCGATTTTATACACCTGTCAGCAACGGGTGTGGCTGAAATAGTCGAATCCACTGATTCGAAGGGGTGTCCACATACTTTTGTACATCTAGTGTATCACCGCACGCCATGCAATTAAGTTGCAGTCTCTAAAGTGAGGAGTTTATAAACCCGTTTCCAATGGTAAGAGAGGTCACAAATGGACTTGTAATCAAATTCAGCTGCGTTTCTAGTCAGCATTGCTAAAATCCTGACTTTTCCATCCCCTTTTCAATACACACTGGATTCATTCAACAGGGCTGCAGTCGGCACTTTTGCTAAAGTTCACTAAGAATTTGTACAGTTTATTTGTGATACAGCACACATTGTCCAGTACATGTAATTACAAGCTCAACACACGTGTCCTGACTCACAGCATGTGGTATTGGCTGCATCTGGGTGGTCATTACATCCAGAGAGCGAATTAAAGAAACATTTGGATTTTATTTTTTAACATTTGGAAGGGCGTCAGATAAACTATAAATACACCATTCACTGTAATACATGATCAGGCACAAACCAAGAAGGAGGACTTCGTGATTGTGAATTCTCTCTAGTGTACGGGCGGCCGTGCACTTCTCCTGAACTGTCTCCCACCGGAAAGTGAAGGAGGAGGAGGAGAGAAGAGAGAGAGAACCTGTTACCCTCAAAACCACCCATCTAGTCTTAAGCAACCTCTAGTGGCACACAGAGCACTATCTGCCAGATGACCCAAGGTCTCTCCGCTCTACTGGAGTACTGGACAAGCTCTCAAGGAGTACTAACAGACTCCGCAATACTCAGCCCAGAACAATCCACTACTTACAGCATTCCACCCACTCTTTTCTCCAGCACCAGAATGCTGCGAGTGCCCCAACTAATAATTTGCTGGGTGCTTACATTTGTCCTAATGAGACATCCTCAGAGAGTGGGGTCACAGACAGGGTCAGCCATTTTCACCAACGACCCTGGAGCAATTTAGGGTCAAGTGCGTTGCTCATTGACCGTTTGATCAATCTGTCGGCTCTGAGATTCGAACTAGTGACCTTTCGGCTACTGGCCCAACACTCAAACCGCTAGGCTACCTGCCGCCCTCGTCATGACAATTATACTAGACTACCCTACTAGGAAAAATGGTCATGTCCACATTGTCCGCTCAATTAGGCATACACTGACTGAAGTGGCTGTTTGGCCGGCGCTGGGCCGGCATGTAAACAATAAACCCAAAAGAATGAGGATTGCATGACTTGTAGCCGAGGCTGGGCCATGTGTTTCTGCCTCTGTGTTGATTGCTTACAGAGACAGCTGGCTCAGAGAGACTGTGCTGCTCAGAGTTAAACCAAAGTAGTGGTGGTGCTGCTGCCTGTGCTTTGTGATATATCCCACCTTCCTCTAATGTTTCTCTGTGGTCTGCTCTAGATGTCCTCTATTCCTAGATCTCTCTCTCTTTTCTTTTTCTCTCTATTCTCTTAGATCTCATCTTTCTTCTCTCAATCTCTCTACACTGTAAACATAGGGTTCTATCTCTTCTATACATAGGTGTCCTCTGTCACTATATAGAGAAGAGAGAGATAGAGCGAACAGAGTGACAGAGAGGAGGCATATGGATAGAGGACAGAGAGATAGAGAGAACAGGGGAGACATATGGATAGAGGACAGAGAGAACAGAGCGACAGAGAGGAGGCATATGGATAGAGGACAGAGAGATAGAGAGAACAGGGTAGACATGGATAGAGGACAGAGATATAGAGAGAAGAGAGCGACAGAGAGGAGACATGGATAGAGGACAGAAACATATAGAGAACAGAGTGACAGAGACAGAAAGGAGACTTATGGATAGAGGACAGAGACATATAGAGAACAGAGTGACAGAGAGACAGAAAAGAGACTTATGGATAGAGGACAGAGAGAACAGAGCGACAGAGAAGAGACATGGATAGAGGACAGAGAGATAGAGAAAACAGAGCAACAGAGAGGAGACATGGATAGAGGACAGAGAGATATAGAGAACAGAGCGACAGAGAGGAGACATGGATAGAGGACAGAGAGATAGAGAAAACAGAGCAACAGAGAGGAGACATGGATAGAGGACAGAGAGATATAGAGAACAGAGCGACAGAGAGGAGACATGGATAGAGGACAGAGAGATAGAGAAAACAGAGCAACAGAGAGGAGACATATGGATAGAGGACAGAGAGATATAGAGAACAGAGCGACAGAGAGGAGACATGGATAGAGGACAGAGAGATAGAGAAAACAGAGCAACAGAGAGGAGACATGGATAGAGGACAGAGAGATAGAGAAAACAGAGCAACAGAGAGGAGACATGGATAGAGGACAGAGAGATATAGAGAACAGAGCGACAGAGAGGATACATGGATAGAGGACAGAGAGATAGAGAAAACAGAGCAACAGAGAGGAGACATATGGATAGAGGACAGAGTGACAGAGAGACCTATGGATGATTCATCCTAGGAAATCTCCTTTTTTTCCCACTACCGAGGAGGAAATTGTACCCTTTGCCACCCACAAGCCCTCAATGGTTCCCTATCAAGTTAAACTGCCAAAGTGAGACATCCTGACAAAGCCTTCGTTTTGCAGATGAGGGATGACAGTGGATGGGGGAATGACGGGGTGGGGTGGTGGTTGAGACCCCCCTCCTGGGAGTAGGAGGGGCAGTGTCACCGTTTGGAGCTGTTGAAAGTAGCACAATAACACAGCGTATCAGGTTTGCCTGTTTGACAAATGGAGCTCCCACAGTCCCGTTGACTGAGGATGTGGGCAAGTGCTAGCTCTCTTATCTAAGTGAGCACAGAACGGCAATGGATGTTGTTGATGATTTAAAAAATGCCATATCATATCCCTACATACTGTATGCTGACTCATCTGAGATTAGGGTGATATTGGAAACAACACAGTATTATATACAGTACTCTAACCACATACAAGTTAGGGAGGGTTTGAATATGGTGCCTAGTGCTCCATGTAATGCACTATGTCCTCATTTCCCTACATGTGTTTCAGTGTTGGACACAGTGGCAAAACGTTTTGAGTCCTGTTGAAAGGTCCCTAATGAAACACATTTGGGAAGATGCTGCTCTGTGTGAGAATGTGAGAACAAGATGGACGCCAAAACACCCGCCCGCACAAACCGCGTGTTTGAGCCCGAACGTCCAAAATCCTCACTCCTCTCGACTTCTAAGGGTGCGTGACACAAACACGGGCAGTTGTTTGTTTACTGGCAGACACATTTCGGTCCCCGAAACATGTTGAAGATGTAAACAAAATGGAAACCCGGGTTTAGGAGAATTGGAACCACCACCCGCAAACGAGTTGAAGGGGAGCAATACAGCGTGGTTTTGTCTCTTTGTATCAACGTCATGAGCCAAGACGAAATACAGATGAACTTAATGTTGGGATATTATGGAGAAACAACACTACTTGGCCTCGTACACAGTTCATTATGAGACGAGGCCTGTTTCACACTTCACCACCAGCTCCTGTGAGTCAGACAGGGGTCAGTCTGTGGGGCCAGTCAAGTGAAGTCTGCTAGTAGGTGATATCCTGGTCCCGCATCAGTTTGTAATGTCTCGCCAACTCCTATGGTCAAACATGTTTGGCATGACACAACAGTTCACAGCACAAACAGGTCTGGGACCAAGCTAGGTGACACATGCATCATCCACATCTACATATTTAGTTGAAGTATTTCTATAGATCCGGACATATAGACGTGATATCAGAGCCAGCACGGTGACTTACGGTAGCATGGAACAGTTGCTGCTCCCCTTACAAAAAAAGATTGCAATTGAAACTGCAGTACAAGTTTAGTAACTGCAGGCGACTGTGGTATTTTGGATGCAGTAATTGCAGGATAACTGCAGTGTACTAGTTATACTGCACTCTACCTGCATTTACACTGTAAAATTAAGGCAGTAAAAAAAACTGTTATTTTGGACACCATTTTTGCCTCATACTGCAGTTATAATGCACTCTAACTACAGTTATACTGCAGTGTACTGTCGTTATACTACACTCTAACTACAGTTATACTGCAGTGTACTGCCGTTATACTGCACTCTAACTACAGTTATACTGCAGTGTACTGCCGTTATACTGCACTCTAACTACAGTTATACTGCAGCATACTGCAGTTATAATGCACTCTAACTACAGTTATACTGCAGTGTACTGCCGTTATACTGCACTCTAACTACAGTTATACTGCAGCGTACTGCCGTTATACTACACTCTAACTACAGTTATACTGCAGTGTACTGCCGTTATACTGCACTCTAACTACAGTTATACTGCAGCGTACTGCCGTTATACTACACTCTAACTACAGTTATACTGCAGTGTACTGCCGTTATACTGCACTCTAACTACAGTTATACTGCAGTGTACTGCCGTTATACTGCACTCTAACTACAGTTATACTGCAGTGTACTGCCGTTATACTGCACTCTAACTACAGTTATACTGCACTCTAACTACAGTTATACTGCAGCATACTGCAGTTATAATGCACTCTAACTACAGTTATACTGCAGTGTACTGCCGTTATACTGCACTCTAACTGCAATATTTTTTCATAAGGGTGAGCACAACCAAATGCTGTCTACTCGGATAAAACGTTCACCCACGCACGCACGCACGCACGCGCACACACACACCAACACACACCCACCCACATACAGCCACGCCATTAAAAGGACTCCATAACCTGTTCTGACATACCTGGGCATGAAGGAGGTATAGCAGTGTGAAACCCCTAACAGTTTTGAACTAGGAGTCCGCTGTCCTCAATTTACTCTCACCAATAAACCCACACACAAATCTTCGATCCAAGCCAGTAAATCAGGGGCAGACACTGATCAAAGCACGGTCATGAATCTTTGATGGCATATCCTGCATTCCTGCCTAAACGCATTCACATGCTGGGCTTCCAACGTGTGCCGCTTATTTGTCGACCCCTCACCCCTGCTCCCAGCTAACAATTCTAGGGAGAGCGAACGTTGTTGTAATGTTACCAGTAATGTTTGAGTGTTCAGTTTTCAGTTAGTTCACGGAACATTCCATCTACGTTAGAAAAAAACCTTCTGAGAAATCTTGAGCATGCTTTGGCACATACCCAAAGGGTGATTACCACATTCTCAGAATATACAACATCAGAGTTCTAGAAACGTTTCATAGGACATTACAAGAGCATGTATGTGTCCAGTTGTGGGGATACCTTCACATACTGTTTGACTTTAGGGATGGGGTCAATTCCAATTCGGATAGACAAGCATTCCACTTCACATAAATCAAAGGTCTGAGACGACTCCTTCACCACAAGACTTAATGACGTTGGCTCACAAAAAGTGTTTAACTTTTTTTTATGGGAGCGGACATATGACAGGCAGCACAACAACATCGTAGTAATTCTCTTGCTCACGCACACATTCTTTTGGCTGCACTCTCTGCTCTCTTTTTCTGAAAAGCAAATCACTGTGTCTATTAGAAATGGCTAATTAGTTAAGATTCAATCTAATTCCCGACTGCGCAGCACTTGGCACCCAGCAAAGGGCCGACTAAGGCGGACCAAAAAACAGATGAGCCATGTTCAAAGGAGTGAGAATCGTGAAAGGAAGAGAGAGGTGGAAAGAGAGAGAGAGAGACTGAGAGAGAGCGAAAGAGAGACAGAGAAATGAAAACCCAACAGGTGTAAATGGAATTAGAATGGAGAGATTCTGACATGGACAAAATAAATGGGCAAGAAACTCGATCATCTGTATTTATACAGGTGTCCCGAGAAATCCATCTCTTCTTCCTGGTCCTGGTCTATAAAGGAGCTGAAATGTGATAACAAGAGTCCCATCAATCTTACTGACAATGGTGAGGTGTTAACACAGCTACTGGATGTCTGGATGAACCAGCTAAAACCCTTTACAGGATGAGAAAGGTTAACACCATCTGTTAGCTTTGCAGGATGATGCTGAGACCGAGGGAGAGCGCAAAGGGTAGGAATAAGATGCTACCTGGGAACATAAAGCGTTCTTTGGTTGATCCTACCCATCCCACAAATCATATTTTTTCTAAGAATAGAGTTTACAGGCCATAGGCCTAAGGTTTGAAGACCCGGCTCTGTTTAAACTGTGAATGTGTGGTGTCTGAAGTGGGGGTGGTTGATTTACACCTGTCTGTGAGTGGCACGGTAAGCTATCTGGCACTAAAACAACTGTTAGGTCTACTGAAACAGTGATGAAACCAACAACTTTGGGGAACATGTCTCTGAAGACCGGGGTTTGATTCTCCAGTCTGTCATCACACTGCTAATAGGTCTGCTAGTACAATACAGCAGACAGATGGCCCGATCTTCAAGCACTATATTGATGGGCCAACCAAAGGAGAGGCCTTTGTAACAGAGGTGATTCTGTGAACCACACTCTTATGATAAGTACCCTTGCCCGAGACCTGAAGACCCAGAGCTAATGTCCAGGCTTCGGCTCAGAGGGCTAACAGTCTTGTGACATGCAGGAGATCTCTTTGTAACGGGCCTAGATAGGCCTGCTGGCATGCACTAGTCGGTCACACCTTGACCTGTGCAGTATGGTGGAAATTTGGTTCTCATGGAGGCAGAAAAACAAAGATGGCCGCCAGGATAAACAGAAAGGAAAAAGAGAGAGTGAGTGCTTTGGCGCCACATCAATAAACCTCCATCATCCATCATGCATCCTCACTCCATTATTTCAACCAGTCAAACGATAACAGCGTTTATTTTCTCGGCTCCTGCAGTTTATCGCTACTCAGCGCGCCCTTCCCAATCTATACATCAGATGATTTCCACTGGGCTGATGAAGGACTAAAATATAACAAATCTCTCAGAGATCAAAGTAGGGGTCCATGTAACAACCTGGGTAGGATCTGTTCTGCCAAGGCATGAGTGTTTCGCTGTTGCTCTCATCCGTCTATAATGAAGCTCCAGTGCTTTCCAGCAGGCCCATCCGTCTTCCAGGTAAAACCCAGTAAAATACACTTAGGACATGATTGCAGACCGGGGGAGCCTTCTTCTGCGTTCTCTAAACGATAAATAACGCTGCATAACAACCCGTGTTTAGGCTAGAAACCTTTGATTTGAAAGATACGCCGGACGGCCAGACGTGCCTACGTCACGTTTACAACGAGTCTGTCTGGACTTTGTGTCGACACAGCGCCTTGTATTCATATTCGTGTTTTTAGTGCTTGTCCTTTATAATTCTAATAGGCACTGGCACATCTGAGCGATCTTGTTGCATGTGCATGGTAACACTTGAATAACATGAAAGAAAAGAGCTCGTCCTTTAAAATGTCTTCAAATAGATAAAGTTGGTCACATTTCATCAGTGGTTGTAGACATTAGTTTGGCTGGAAACAGACATTTCTATACCGTAGAATGGGTGGGTGGGCAGGTAGCCTAAATCAGGAAACCTTGGCTTTTATAGACAGTTAGGAAATATATAGACCATATGGACCCAATGAGGATACTAGTCTATGTAGGGAGGATACAGGGCCATACTCTAACATAACTACGACGAGAGATAAGGAACTCAAACACAGAGGAAGGCCTCAGCATCATTTTACATGAGATCCAGATTCTCCTCACAAAAGCACTGAACTATACAACATGTATATCTAGTCTCCCTTTACCATACTTCCAATTCTTCTCTGAAGCCGATGTTACAGTAGATCAGACTGGCCGACAGTTACTACACACAGGATTAATGGGTGATCCTTCACATCACAGAGCCCAAGGCCCGTGATGTCTGTGCTTGAGCATGGTCTTCTAGATGAGTTATTATGTAGCTATTACATACTTGTTGCATGGCTCTGGGTATTTCCATTAGGCACTAATACAACTGTTTAATCATCGTTGGGGCAAAGTGACTGAGAAGTTGAGAATAGACAGAGAGCAGTGGTTGGACCAGGCAGGGGTCCAGCCAGGAATTGAAAGTTGGCAGTGAGGCTCGGCAGCCAGTCTGTTTGGATCACCGCTGAAGCAAGAACGGCTCTTTTCTTGGACTCAGGGGCAAGCGTCATTTTAGGCTGATTGAAATGATTTGACAATTTGCAAGAGAAAAAATGGATTATGTAAAAAGTATGCTGCAACAACAAGAGGTAATGGAAAATGTGAGAATTAGGATGATAAAGCCTTCAGTCTCAGCCAATCGTAATGACTGCCATGCCCAATGAACAGGCTGCCACTTAGCTGGTGTTGAGCGAAAGATTTAGCAAATTAGCAACGGAAAATAATAACTTTCGACATGAATAGAATTAATTGTCTGCACTTTTGCTACAACAATGAGTCTATCGGGCTTTTCTAAAAAGACTTTATGGCCAAATTACTTTTTTCCCCACCTGGAAAATGACTTGATTTTCTATGAACAAAAAACAAAGACCTTAGAGAGAAGACACTGTGAAAAGGGGCTTGGTGTTTGTGAGTGTCCGACCACATATTCCTTGTGGTTACTGCTGACAAGTTATGACTGGAAGACTCCAAATGAACAAGTGGAGAGAGTCACCGAGAGACACTGACACATCTTTGTTTCAGCTAACAATACGCTTTTCTATGCAGGCGAGCACAGAAGTGACTGTGTCAGCGGTCTGTACAGTGATGTAAGGTGTATGAACTCTGACACCAACCCCTGTGGTCAGACAAACACATAAAGCATACTGTAATTCTTGAAATGCACCGAAAACATTTTTATCACGACTTACTCTTTAGAAGAAGCCTGTCATACATCCATTACTCTTACCAACACATCCATTACTCTTACCAACACATCCATTACTCTTACCAACACATCCATTACTCTTACTAACACATCCATTACTCTTACCAACACATCCATTACTCTTACCAACACATCCATTACTCTTACCAACACATCCATTACTCTTACCAACACATCCATTACTCTTACCAACACATCCATTACTCTTACCAACACATCCATTACTCTTACCAACACAGACATTACTCTTACCAACACATCCATTACTCTTACCAACACAGACATTACTCTTACCAACACATCCATTACTCTTACCAACACATCCATTACTCTTACCAACACATCCATTACTCTTACCAACACATCCATTACTCTTACCAACACATCCATTACTCTTACCAACACATCCATTACTCTTACCAACACAGACATCCAACACAGGCCCCAAAAAAGACGACAATATCAGGATCCAAATCATTCTGTAGTTTGTCATTAGTCTGCTTCTCTCCCATTACCCTCATCAGTTGTCTGTGAAGAGACAGATTTCTTACCAGTCCTAAGTGCTAAAGTCGTCCTGTCTAGGCCTTGGATGCCAATACGAGTGCCAAATAAAAGCCTTCTATTAATCATCAAGCGTTTCAGTCTTCTGGAACCTACTATGGCAGCACTAGAACTTTCTACAGGGACGACTCGTTTGTTCCTCTTGCTGATACATTTTGGAACCTGTGTACCCAGAGACTTGACGCTGCCTCGTTAATCTTGGTGGGCACCGTGGAGTCTGTGGGTGGCCCTACCACTAAGCAAAAGTTGAATATGAGCATTCAGTATCCGACTGCTCTTTCCAGGGAGACCTGAAGTCTTCACACTCTCATGGTGCTCCTGGTCTCATCTTCCCTGCGTCTATATGAGTATCACACTGTTCGGGTGGCCTATCTCTAAAGAAACGCTCTACTCAGTATCCCAACCCTTCTTTTCCAAGGCGCCCAAAAGTCTCCATACAATCTAATGGTCCTCTTCCCTGTATCTACCTGAGTGAGTAGTATTGAGTCTGAGTAGATGACAACCACTACAAGGAACAGCCAATATTTCAGACTAGCCTACAGAACTCTCTCCCAACATAGGTAGGGTAGGGTCATTATTTTATATCAGAAACACATGTGGAATAACTAAATAACGTCTGGACAGTCAGTTAACGGAGCGAAAGCATAACTTTGTTAACCGCCGTGGGCTCGCTATTCTGTAATTATGGCAGATTGTCTCTTTGTACTGTCACGAGAAGTGAGAAAATGATTTATTGCATATCTCAGCACCTGAAACGAGGCGGCTGTAAAATATCCATAAAAGTACAAGTGTAAATGATTGAAAATAGTACTTAGTGTGCTTTACTAATTGCCTCTTCACGGTATAACAATTCTAGTCCACTTAGAATGAAACGGTCATAGCATACCAGCGCTGGCCTGGATATTGAAAATGATATAAATCTTTTCATAAAGTGCAGTTTCCATGGAATGTGGCAACAAATTATTCTATATTTATTTTTGCAAAGAGAGGTGTTTATAGTTTCAAGGTCCATGGCATCTAGAGAAACCTTGGAGAAACCCTGCTACATCACCGAGCAGCATGCCTTCAGCGGCTAGCGGCTCATCTGATTGGCTGCTCTTAAGACATTTAAGTTGGGAACATACTCAAACTAAAACTGGACCGTTTTATCTCAATCTCTTCATTCAAAGACCCAATCATGGACACTATTTCTGATAGTTGAGGCTGCTTTGTGTGATATATTGATGTCTCTACCTTCTTGCCCTTTGTGCTGTTGTCTGTGCCCAATAATGTTTATACCATGTTTTGTGTTGCTATCATGTTGTGTTCCTACCATGTTGTTGTTATGTCGTGTTGTTACCATGCTGTGTTGTTATGTGTTGCTGCCTTGCTATGTTGTTGTCTTAGGTCTCTCTTTATATAGTGTTGTGGTGTCTCTCTTGTCGTGATGTGTGTTTTGTCCTATATTTATATTGTGTTTATTTTTTATTTTTAATCCCGGGTCCCCGTCCCCGCAGGAGGCCTTTTGCCTTCTGGTAGGCCGACATTGTAAATCAGAATTTGTTCTTAACTGACTAGTTAAATAAAGGTTAAATAAAATAAATAAATAAAAAATGAATCAAGTCAAATCTAATTTTATTTGTCACACACGCCAAATACAAGTGTAGACCTTACCATGAAATGCAAGCTCCTAACCAACAACGCAGTTTAAGAAGTAGAGTTAAGAAAATATTTACTAAATAAACTGAAGTAAAAAGTAACACAATAAAATAACATTAACGAGGCTATATACAGGGGGTACCGGTACCGAGTCAATGTGTGGGGGTACAGGTTAGTTGAGGTCATTTGTACATGTAGGTAGGAGTAAAGTGACTATGCATTGATAATAAACAGCGAGTAGCAGCAGTGTAAAAACAAGGGCTGGGGGGGGGGGGGTCAATTTAAATAGTTTGGGTGGCCATTTCATTAATTGTTCAGCAGTCTTATAGCTTGGGGGTAGAAGCTTGGCAGTAGCAGAGAGAACAGTCTATGACAGGGGTGACTGGGGTCTTTAACAAATTTCTGGGCCTTCCACTGACACGCCTATTATATAGGTCCTGGATGGCAGGAAGCTTGGCCTCAGTGATGTACTGGGCTGTATGCACTACCCTCTGTAGTACCTTACGGTCAGATGCCGAGCAGTTGCCATACCAGGCGGTGATACAACGGGTCAGGATGCTCTCGATGATGCAGCTGTAGAACTTTTTGTGGATCTGGGGACCCATGCCAAATCTTTTCAGTCTCCTGAGGGGGAAAAGGCGTTGTCGTGCCCTCTTCACGACTGTCTTGGTGTGTTTGGACCATGATAGTTTGTTGGTGATGTGGACACCAAGGAACTTGAAACTCTCGACCTGCTCCACTACAGCCCCATCAATGTTAATGGGGGCCTGTTCGGCCCTCCTTTTCCTGTAGTCCACGATCATCTCCTTTGTCTTGCTCACATTGAGGGAGAGGTTGTTGTCCTGGCACTACACTGCCAGGTCTCTGACCTTGTCCCTGTAGGCTGTCTCATTGTAGTCTGTGATCAGGTCTACCACTGTTGTGTTGTCAGCAAACTTAATGATGGTGTTGCAGTCGTGCTTGGCCACGCAGTCATGAGTGAACAGGGAGTACAGGAGAGGACTAAACACGCACCCCTGAGGGGCCCCAGTGTCGAAGGATCAGCGTGGCGGATGTGTAGTTGCCCACCCTTACCACTTGGCGGCGGCCCATCAGGAAGTCCAGGATCCAGTTACAGAGGGATGTGTTTAGTCCCAGGGTCCTTAGCTTAGTGATGAGCTTTGTGGGCACTATGGTGTTGAACGCTGAGCTGTAGTCAATGAACAGCATCCTCACATAGGTGTTCCTTTTGTCCAGGTGAGAAACGGTAGTGTGGAGTGTGATTGAGATTGACGTTGTACAGCTGATTCATCATAACCCAATTAAAATGTTCATGAACATTTGCAGATTCTCCAAATTAGCAAGACTCTCCAAAGACAGTGATGAAAGGTTAACTAAAATTACCCAACTAATTGAGGATTTTCTGTACTACTTGTCTACACCCCCAGGCCTCCATTGCCGACAGGGCCTCATTTTAAAAGTGCCCATAGTGTATAGTAATAATCCATTTTAATACCAATATCAGTACTGACATTTCCATTAGAATATGCCCGGTCATATTACACAATATGTTGATCTGCCGAATTGAAAAAGAACAGATTTCACTTTGGCATGGAAATAGTGAAAAACAAGCTCATTCAAACATTTTCAGGAACGTATTGATGGTTTTTCAAGGTTATTGAACATCTGTCAAACACATTTCCAACAAAAGGTCCCTTTCCGAAAAGTATAATTTTAGTCTGTAAAATAGTTTAATAACTGAGGAAAAAAATATATATGTAGAAAAATGTATTTTCCGAGCGTGGAATGCCACAGAAAATAAGTGATACAGACTGCTGTATGGCTACTTTACAGTATACATTCAATTTAGGTTCTACACAGTGTGTGTCATGTTAAAAAAGTAGAAACATCTCCAAGAATATAAGCCCACTGTACACTGTACACTATCAATGCAAATGTTGGTCTTTGACTGCTCAATGTGGCTGTGCAATCCCAGACTTTGATAGGAAAAAAATCTGAATGTGGACGATAAATCTCAATGATTTGGCTGCAGACAAAAACAGGACTCAATAAAGTCATATACAACCATTGAGAACAAACTTGATGGTTTTTATAGTGATCTTTGGAGGGGCTTTGAGTAAAGCAATGAGGGATTGTTTGGTTTGTTCCAGCCTTCCAGGCCTTGTGAAGTGGTAAGTAAGAGTAATGATCCTACTGAAAGATTCCTTTGTTTGTTTGTTTTGGTTCATTTCAAAGACAAACCTAAGATTTGACAGTTGACAATGCCAATCATGCCACTCTCAATGAGCACATTTAGGCCACAGCTTCATGGTTGTTGCAAATGAGTGAAAAATGGAAGACCTACTTGACTTGTTGGTGTTTTGTCATATTTATAGTCTCCAAATGAGAGAGGAAGTTAGTATTTGTGCATTCACTCCCTTGATAACGTGCCAGATGCACCATAACTCATAGTTGTTTCCCACCGACAAACACATGAACGTAGCATTACTCCTTGCATGCCAAACACACAATAACTCAGCATGGCTTTATATTCTGCATTAGACAATTGATTATGATAGACCGTCGACTATTAACTGTAGAAAGGAAACTGGAGGCAAAATGCCTCTTATTTTCAGCCTCACAAACACACCATTTAATTTAGCCAATATTTCAAGAAAATTGTCTTGTCTTTGGCCGCCACAGCTTGAGCCTTGTCCAATGAGAGACCCATAGGAAGGTTTCCACTGTCTCGTAAGCATGAGTGGAGAATTGTCAGTGGCCAGAGGACAGTGACCTCTTATCTAGTCCATCTAGTTCTTTATTGTTAGACTCTGAAGATATGAACATCTACTGAAATGACTGGAGTAAACTGTAGCAAACTGTTTCCCAAACCTCTCCTCGATTACACTCAGCCAGTTCAACTAACGAAGAGCCTGGTGATAAGATGAACTAATAATAATATATGCCATAAGCAGGCAGTTTTTATCCAAAGCGACTTACAGTCATGCTTGCATATACTGTATTTGACATGTATGGGTGGCCCTGGGAATCAAACCCACTATTGCAAGTGCCATGCTCTACCAAATGAGCTACAGCGGACCACTAATGAAAGGCCTGGTGATTAGTTGGACATTTGAATCAGGTGTGCTTGTATTGTATCCAATAAGGAACAAGATGGAGGTTTGGGAAACTGCAGTAGCCCATACACTCTTAGAAATAAGGGTTAAAAAAATGTTATTCGGCTGTCCCCATAGGAGAACCCTTTTTGGTTCCAGGTAAAACCATTTTGGGTTCCATGTAGAACCCTCTGTGGAAAGGATTCTACATTGAACCCAAAAGAGTTCTACCTGGAACCAAAAGCATTCTACCTGAAACCAAAAAGGGTTCTTCAAAGGGTTCTCATATGAGGGCAGCCAAAGAACCCTTTTAGGTTCTAGATAGCACCTTTTTGTAGGCCTACTAAACAGTGTTCAGAGTGTTCTGGTACCAACTATTGATAATAGTAAAGTAACAAGTCGTTTGTAATACAAAATACATTCTTTATTTATTAATCCATCACTGTAAATGCACAGAAAATATCTGCTGAAAACAGTAGGACAGTGACATTTGCCTCAATGCGGTCGTATTCATGGCTTATTGGGTGTGTGGCTTTCAGTTACTTATTTTTGGCCACCCCATCCCATGAAAGTGAATGTCATTCCAGTTCATATGAACGTCATTCCAGTGCACTGCTTGCTATGAAGTCTATCTGATTGTGTTTGCATCTTTAGGTAAAAATACCAATAATGTCCCGTTTGGAACACTGACAAGTAGAGAGCCTATAAACACCGCACAATCTGATTGGGCCCAAGCCCACCCAGGACCACCAGTGCCTACGTGGCAGACTTGGGCCCAAGCCCACCCAGGACCACCAGTGCCTACGCGGCAGGCTTGAACTAACCTTGCTGCAATGTCCCCTTTTAATCATCTCACCTCGTCCTTTTTGTTGTTACCTTAATATCTTTCTAATGTTTATTATTATCTGTACATGATATACATTGATTCTTAAATACAATTTCAATCGTTTCCACATTATATACAATATAAGAGCTTATTGACGTTAGAAAACTGGTGGAAATGGTGCCTGGAAAACAAATGGAAAACAAAATGGAGTTCCATATTATTGCATTGACTATGTACTGTAGGGAACAACTGGTTAAGTTTAACATTGAAAATCATCTAATGTGAAAAACAATGAGCAGGTCGGTACACTGTACATCCAGTAAGACGTGTGAAAAGTAAGCATTTTCCCAGACTCATGAGAAATAATACAGGTTAAAACATTCTAGAAGGTGCAGGTCACATTTCATAGGTATTGTATCGTGAATTATGTTATCATTATCAATTGAATACAGATCGCAAATGTGGGGGGAAAGACCAAAAGGTTATTGGGCATATTTGCAATTGCGGTAATATTTTCAGAATTTATAAGTAGTAGTAACAGATAAAACCACGTGTTCAATATGTCCTGATTGAATTCCTGGATTCCTGGTTGTGGTCTCAGCTCCAGTCATATGGATGTCATTTGGGGACGAGAGGCACTTTGGGGTCTGGTATCAGTTCTACACCACTGACCCTCCAGTCCTGTGGTTGAACCAATCAAACTGAATCTCTTTGGATTCTAGCCTGCAATCAAACTGAATATGTTTGGATTCTAGCCTGGATTCTATCAAAATCTAGAAAACTAAACATGTTTGGATTCCAGGCTCTTAATAGCCTTACTATGGCATACGTCTACACTTAGACTCAACTGAGACAAATCCAGGCTAGTTCTCAACCCAAATGAACACGAATGCGAGATTCCGGAGTGGTGCCTGAGACAGCATTTTCCACCACCATCAACAAAACACCAAATGATGGAATTTCTTGTGGAAGAATGAAGTCACATCCCTCCAATAGAGTTCCAGACACTTGTCAAATCTATGCCGAGGTGCACTGAAGCTGTTCTGGCTCAACGACCTATTGAAACACTCTATGTTGGTGTTTCCTTTATTTTGGCAGTAACCTGTATATCTATGTTCATAATCTATGCAAAACATATATGCTTTCTGTTCTTTACTAGCATGGTTGAGCCCACATGTTGGTTTGAGAGTCATTGTTACTGTAGGCGACTATTCGTTTGGAGATTCCCACATTGGTTACGCTATTGGAGTGAACGCTCCAAATATAATCAGAATAGTGCGATTACAATAGTGCTTGTATCGGTTAGCTGGGGTTCTGTCATTCCCTTAGTGTGAAAATATCATACGTGAAATATGTGCCAAAAACAAACATAACTAGTAAACCAAGGGTGCATCACAGCAGTCTTGCCTTCATAAGGATAGATAGGAAGATGTTTCTATGCCATTGGTTAATGATGGCTGTAATAAAGATATGTCTTTTCTTTTCATGATGTGAAAATATATGCAACATTTTAAGGAACTTGTACATAAAACACATCCAACTTTGTGAAGAGCCTTCGACATAAAGAAGTTAGTTTGCATAAAGTCCTCGAGAACCCGCTAAACAACTTAAGGATGAATGCAACAGTCTCAGAACTCTGCGAGAATGTTCTGAGCTGGAACACAACCAAACAGGAAGGATCATACATGGAACGGTGCCAAATGCTCTCAGAAAAACCTCCTTCTTTGCTTGAGTTTGCTGGGTATCAACCAGCCCTCAGCATCTTCCATTCTCTCTCTCAATCTTTCTTTCCCAGTCTCTCATCTCATGTCATCTCCTGGTTCTCCTCCTCCGAAAGCAGGTCGGAGGAAGACAAAGAGAAAGGCCTCGGCGGACAGCCCTGCCTCACCCTTCAGATCCTCTGGCACATGTGAAGCCTGGACTTGGAGGAGGAGGTGGCGTCCTTCCAGACCTTGCAGGAGAGGCCCTTGGCACAGTCGCAGCGCTGGAATATCTCCAGGCCGTGGGAGCCCTTCTTCCTCTGCTTGGTGCACACCTCGCCCTGCCGCAGCACCGGCTTGCAGATCTTGGTCCAGAAGTGGCGAGCGCAGCAGTAGCCCACGGAGCAGTCCGACGAGCGCAGGCACGGGTCGCCCTCGTGTCCTGGTCAAGGGAGGGAGAGAAAGGAGTCTTAACATGGACTAGTATGAGGGAAGATGTAGGGTGCACATGCAAAACATAGACATTTTCTTACTTTTCAGCATGTTTTGATATACTCTGACCCTTTACTGCATGTACTAGTATAGAATACTATATAATCTACTGTGGATTCTATTACCATTCCTTATTTAGGCCAGGGATGGGCAATTGGTGGTCTGTGGGGAAGGCCCTCAGACTCAGCGGCCAGCTATATATCAAGGTCAAATTAGAGCCATGGGGGCCCCCATTGATGGGTGGAGCAACTATGGCCCCTCATGATGAATTCAGATTTATTTTTGTGGCCCCCACCACCATCAAAGTTGCCCATCCCTGTTCTAGACTATGTAATGTAAAACATTGAATCTATGTGTGGTTTGGAGCAGAGTTTTCCAAACCCTAGCACTACACAGCTGATAAAAACAATAACCATTATTATTATTATTATTTATTTTTTCCACCTTTATTTAACCAGGTAGGCAAGTTGAGAACAAGTTCTCATTTACAACTGTGACCTGGCCAAGATAAAGCAAAGCAGTTCGACACATACAACGACACAGAGTTACACATGGAGTAAAACAATCATACAGTATAAACAAGTCTATATACGGTGTGAGCAAATGAGGTGAGATAAGGGAGGTAAAGGCAAAAAAAAGGCCATGGTGACAAAGTAAATACAATATAGCAAGTAAAACACTGGAATGGTAGATTTGCAGTGGAAGAATGTGCAAAGTAGAAATACAAATAATGGAGTGCAAAGGAGCAAAATAAATAACCAACTCATCATCAAGCTTTGATGATTTGAATGAGCTGTGATGTGCTGGGGCAAAACCCAAAACGTGCACCAAGAGGTGGTGGCAGAACCAGGTTTGGGAAACCCTGGTTTAGAGCATGGACAATTCATGGCCATTCATCAATATGTAGAGAGTTATCATGCTCTTACATGTGAAATGTACACTACACTCTACAGGGAAAATCCCCCAACTACTAAACCACAGGAAATGCCCATTATCTTTGTTTTGACTTCCATAGGAAAGAGCTCAAACATACCTCTGGCTTTCTTTTCATCTCAATTCAAACTACATTACAGGGTTAGTATATTAGTGGACTGGAAATGTCCTTAGATTTATCAACTAAATTAACCTATTTCGGGTAGAACTTGATGTTCTTGGCAGGAGGTTTATTTTACAGGTTTATATAGTCTTTCAAAGGATGTAATTAGTACGACAAATATTTATGATCCATGTTATTTAGTCATGCAAGTTTTCTGTGAAACAACCCAGATTCCCCTGTGCCAGAGGGGCTTTTTCGACACAAACCAGCCGTCCTGTAACTCTGGCAAAACCTCAGTTTCTTGTAAGGGGTTTGTTTCGAAATGAAGTTCCAATCAACAACATGAAGTTCCCATTCAGTGCTCTGCCTGAATGGAATGTTTAATATGTTGTGTTGATCTCTCGACTCTCCCTCCAAAGTCACTGCAATTGAGTTGCAGAGGCGAAGCAAGACAAGAGTCAGACGCAAATGAAAAAGTGAATAGGCCTAGCGTTTACTCAAAATGACCTCAAATACTGCACCCTTTTTATCCTGGAATTTTAGCATTGCGGCTATTCATTTCTCCAGAGGGCATTTATTGCACTGCCATTAAGGTGTCTCATTAGAGGTATAACTTTATTAACAACAACACTGCTTATACGAAGGCCTGCTTATACGTAGGCCTATTCACTTGTTGAGTCAGGATAAAACGAATGCCAAAAGGGGACTCAATAATAACTCCAGTTATTAATACCACTACGAACCTCGCCAACTCTACATTCTGTGGTTTCACAAATGTATATGAGACAGCGTGGTGCTGTCAGCGAGAGTGTTTGTATGCCTGGTTTATGTAGGTGTCGTGGGGAACAGCAAGGGGCCACTGTGGTTTGGTTTCTCTCAGCCAGGCCCCCATGCTGAGCCGTGGTCTCTGAGGTTCGCAGCTGATATACGAGCTAGCGGGTAATTATAGCGGTCGTTTGCGGACTGGCGTCTCTTTAACTTTGTGTGACTACAGACAAGTAACAGAGAACAGGGACAACAGAGATTCAGCGCCGTGGACCAGGATCAGCGAGAGATATTGTGATTGCGAAATCGGAAAAGGAAACAGAGATCATCCCTTCATATGACTGTATATCTTCTCCCAGGCCAGGCCGAGAGGCGGTCTTCAGACCTGGGTTCAACTGGTATCGAAGATCTTTCAAATACTATAGCTGTGCTTGACTAAGCTTGCCTGGTGCAATGGAACCAATGGAGTAGTTTCAAAAGTGCAAACCCCACCCATCTCTCCAGGCAATCTCAATCCAACACTCAACGCATTTTAAGCAGATTTCAAATACTATTTAAACTCTGGTCTGTTTACAGCTGTTTAACAAGTAGGTGAAATGGCTACCTTTAACAGAGTGTTTGGCCTGCGCTGCTTTCCCACTCTTCTTCCAGTCGACAGTGCTGTCCTTGGTGGAGAGCTTGTTGTGGTCGTCCAAGGCTGAGATGTGAGGTGAGAGGATGCTCTCCGAGATAGGGACACAGATATCTACATGGATGCGGCCAGTGGAGAGAGAGAAGTTAGAGGTGAGTTCAACCACCACATAATAATGATTACAGCTAAAGCTACAGCTATTACAGCTAAAGACAAGCCAGGGTTTGATAGATACAGTGTCATATATTCCGTCTTCTATATGAATTTCTGTTCAGGTTGGTCAACGACAGTTGTTTAACTTGTGTTATTAGGGATCACAGCTACCCAGTGACTAGCACATGTGGTTATCATTCATGTCTATTGCAGTTCATCTCTCAGAGGACACAGAGCGGAGAGAGAGAGGAGCATTCAGTGCTGACCTATGGGTAGAAAGCATGTGTTCAATATGGTTTAAATGTAATTGCTCCGTCATTTTTTATTTAACCTTTATTTAACTAGGCAAGTCAGTTAAGAACAAATTCTTATTTATAATGACGGCCTAGGAACAGTGGGTTAACTGCCTTGTTCAGGGGCAGATTGACAGATTTTTACTTTGTCAGCTCCGGGATTCGATCTAGCAGCCTTTCGGGTTACTGGCCCGACGCTCTAACCACTAGGCTACCTGCCGCCCCATTTAAATGTCCTCTGGACTAGACAGACGTCCCTCTCTGTAGCCTGACACCCATCCAGTCTGTCTGTTAGGAATGTTCTTGTGATATGACAGAGACGTAGTGTGCTGACAAGTGTTCACTTCACACCGACTTCAGACATGCTGACTTAAAAAGTAAGAGAGGTCCGTCAACACAACGTACAGTTGCTGCAGCGGTTGCTGGGGCAGCACATGGCGTCTCTATGGCAACGCTTCTTCCTCCGTCGGCAGGTGAGACAGCGGGAGGGTGCTTGCTGAGGGCTGTGGCAGTAGCTTCCTACAGTGCACTCCTTATCGCTGCTGCATGGGTACACCTGTAGATGTCGAAACAGAAACATTCAGAATCATGGATAATGATCACATGTATGTATCAATTAGTGTCTTGTTAGCCCATATGGGCTGGGAACTGAAAAATAATAAATCAACTCATAATATTGGGGTTTATTAGGGTTTGCGGCCCCGACGGGGACTCGAACCCTGGTCCCTGCATGTGACTGTTAGTCAAACATCTAAGCGGTCTGAAACCTCTGGACAAGGTCACTATGTATTGGACTAAGGTCACTAATAAGGTTACGTACAGCCATTAGTTAGGGAACAGTGACACTGCGGTTCAACTCAGGCTAACTAGCAACAAACCTGTCACCCATAACGTTGCCGGTTTTTATAATTGCATCATAAAAAACATAATGTTTTGTCGGTAATGGTTACCAGACATGACGGAAAACGGTTTTGGTTCCACTTACAGTCATATAAACCCCACTCCTAGACTCCACTACTTCTCCTAACCGTCACTAATTTCCCCGTCTCCCATGGCATTTTTATGTGACGGCTTTAAAAAGTCCAACAGAAATTGCTCAAGACAGTAAGCAGATTAGCAGAGTGTGTTCTGTATGAATTCCTTCTGAAGAACCAGACCTTTTTCCAAAGGTGGAAAACAGTCCGTAGACTAGAGAGAGAGAGAGAGAGAGAGAGAGAGAGAGAGAGAGAGAGAGAGAGAGAAGGGGGACTGCTGCCTCTCGCCTACGGCCAGGAATATCTTCGGATACTCCAAACAATGGAGCCATTACTGTATCCCCACCCAAGAAAAACACAAGTCAAGGTTCACTCTATCTCAAGATGGCTTTTAGAAGCCTAAATAGTTGGATGAAGCAGTCATTGGATAATAGAACCACTTGGCTATGGAGTCCGTTTTGCGACCAACCGCTGTTCTAATTGGGTACCTGGGGATTTGAAAAGCAAGTATTCGGCATCCGTGGTTCTTTTCTTACTTTTCCATCTCATAATTCCCCAGATTGACTCTCTCAGATCACTGAGGGAACGTCTGAAATGGCACCTGGTCAGAAGTGGACTATTTAGGCAATAGGATGCCATTTCAGACAGTGCCTGAGACATAGGCCGTAGTCTGGTGAAGCTATGGCAAGATGATAACAATTCAATGTGATTTCCTTCCGTCCTCAGCCACCAACCGGGTCTGCAGAACGCATTGATTTAGGTGAGCCGAGATGACCGAGGTAGAACCGCAGTGTGTCCATAAACATAGCAACCATTTAACCACAGTCCACACGGCGGCCATAATGAAAGGGCCCGGCTCACTTTTTCCACAACAAGTGCATGCAGCAATACACACAACCACGGGATTGTTCTTTTATTTTTACACATTACGTACCGTCTGGTGTCCCCCAGCGTCGCACGAGTATGAGGGCAAACGAGTTCAAATGAAATAATATGATAGTCAGATGAACATGTCGAGTGAGAGGGGACACTGTACTGTACACAAGCAACTCCTCCTTGGACAAGGTCCAGAGTCGGTCGATGAGGCTGTTTCAGTCTTTTGCTGAGGTCTGGCCACTCCAACATCAGCCACCAGGCAACAGTCACCAGCCACCAGGCAACAGTCACCAGGCAACATGCCACCAGCCACCAGCCACTAGCCACCAGGCACCAGACACTAGCCACTAGCCACCAGGCACCAGACACCAGACACCCGTCGACATGCATTAGTGTCCACTTTGTATGAGCTACACAATACTAACCCCAAAAATGCACAACAATGACAACAGACATTGCCACAAACAGCCTATTTAGGTTTTCTCCGTCCAATGTTCGATTGACGTAATAGCAACTTGTTTGGGCTGCTCTACGTCGGGCTGGTGCTGAACTGACAGATCTGCATCAGAACTGACCACCATTGCAAAGCATTGAATAATAAACATGTGAATGCTAGAACATAAAGTCATTACAGTCACAATAATGAACGTGGATTAGGATTCAGAAGAGTCACGTCACCATAACAGGCCTTGTTGCTAGATCAAAACGTACCCCACATGTTGGAGCGAGCTCTCAAAAACCGAACATCTCAATATCTTCAGATCAGATGTTATTTAATATCCATGTGCTTAAATCAACTGAACAGGCTTAGAGGTATTTGGACCTTGTGTGAGCAATGTCGAGTTTGTCACATTGAAAACACATGTAGGGACTAATAAACGTCCGTCCAGTAATACAATGAAAATAAGAGCAAGCAGAACAAGAATAGGTTGCAGCATGGTGAGATCCTAAATGGTGCCACGGTTGTTATTGAAGCTCAGGTCAACCTTTTATGTTTGGAAGGACTTGCTTTTCCCAGACTTATCAAGACATTTCCAAGAAGGTATTCATTAGGATTAATAACCATTAAACAATAATATGTTCTTGGAAGTGAAACCATTAAGCAATAATAATAATAATAATAATAATAATAATTGGAAATGTCTTGATAAGTCTTGGAAAAACAAGTCCTTCCAAACATAAAAGGTTGACCTGAGCTTCATGTTTCTGAACTGGGCTTGTGCCCAATTTCTCCTGCAGTGAAGCGAGGCGAATGTAATGTAGAGCTAACAGGGTATTTTACATGCTAGCCTATGTCCACAATGACATCATCATATAGCCAAGAGTTTCAGATCATGTTCATGTTCTCAAGTTCAGTGGTATCAGTTTAGGCCTGTGGCTGCCCATAACCTAATGTAGCAGGCATAAAAGAAAAGGCCTGAGCGAAGTTCCCACATCCGGTCTTCAGCGGAAAAGGAAGTTAGGTTGTATCCCTGAAAACTGGATCCATCCGTTCGTTGGCAACTCTGCTGCCCATGAACAATTAACTAGCCCTAAGAGAAGAAGAAATAAGACTTGGTTAACCCCACAATGCTCTGAAGCATTGACCAATGAGATCAACACCACAGGAAAGTGTGTTCTGATGTTGAAATGTGAAGAGAAATATCTTGGCCCTACAGTACCCTATACAGTCTCTCAGATTTTTAGCAGGTGGTTCCTGGCTAAGCAGTCTAGGATTGATTACAGTGGAGCTGTACTGTACTCTGCTGTAGGAAGGGCCTCCTCCCTTCCCTCCCTCCCCTCACCATCCTCCCTCACCTCTTCCATCAAGCCTCCATCATTTCACAGGAGCCCTTTGAAATCCAATGACCGATAATCTCACTTTATCTTGCCATGTTTCAAAACACCTCATTGACGCCACGGTCCTCTGAGGGGAGGCGGCGGTTTCGTTTGGATGCGTCTCATTTGATCACGACTCCACTAGCTCACTTTATTGGCCCCTTTTTGTTTGCCGCCGCCACTCCCAATCCCCTATTTCCCCTAGACGCACCATATCACATGAAAGCAAGAGGCTATCCCTGTTAGAGGAAGTGGGCTGTGTTCCTCTCATGCAGGCTAGACCATAAAGAGGGAGACAGACGCAGAGCGATGAGGGAAGGCCCCTGGGTCCCCAGTCCTGTCTCGTGCTGCTCTCGTGGTGTTATAAGTGGCCTGGGCTTTGAAGGTAATGGGAGGGAGGGAGGGAGGGAGGGAGGGAGGGAGGGAGGGAGGGAGGGAGGGAGGCATACACCAGTTTTACTCCAGGATACATGAGTCTTTGAACCTGTCCTTTACTCTGTATTTGCCCGTATTTACCCAGCATCAGTCATTCCGAAGGACTGATATCATAATATGATAGGAGTGTAACACATGTTCATAAGACCACAACACAACGTTAGTGGAGGGTTATTTACCTCAAGTCTAGTCACGGCAGATGAGGCAGCTACTGTACTTCAGGGCAACTGTGACACATACGATTCTGTCACTTAGCCAACTGTCTAAATGTATATTCACACCGTTCAAACATCAAAGTCTGGTTAGAAAGGCTCTGCTCACTATTCACTTAAGAAGATTAAAAGAATGGGGTTATAACAGTAATACACACACACACACACACACACACACACACACACACACACACACACTGTTACGAGAACTTGGAGGGCAATTGAACTTGACCTTGGATAATCAAGCATGGAAACCTGAAACTGTGATTGGTAATCATGGTCAGCAGCACTGAGCCTCACGGAGTCTAATAAACTATGTCACCAAGTAAACAAACGTCCTCTGCCCTCTAAGGAGAGACGGTCTCACAGTATCAGATAACAAAGGGACAGGGGCATAAAACACATACGCATCGTAAGAACCTTAACAATACAACTTTGGCTCTTTCGTCACTGAAAACACAGGTCTTTGATGGGTTAAACCCTGGATTGTATCGGTCTGTGACTCTGGTGACAGAGTCTCCCTATAGGCTACACCAGAGCCATGTGCTGAATTTAGAGAGTTGGGTCAACTTGGAACATTTTCTATATTGTTCCAATTCCAGACATTCAGTTACATCAATGTGTTTAAATATTCCCCATGTAATGTTGATGGAGAGATAACATGGCTGCCGTACACTGACTATACAAAACATTAGGAACACCTTCTGCCCTCAGAGCAGCCTCAATTCGTCAGGGCATGGACTCTACAAGGTGTCGAAAAGCGTTCCACAGGGATGCTGGCCCATGTTGACTCCAATGCTTCCCAAAGTTGTGTCAAGTTGGCTGGATGTCCTTTGGGTGGTGGACCATTCTTGACGCACACGGGAAACTGTTCTTCATTAAAAACCCAGCTGCGTCACTGTTTTTGACTGAAACTGGCACGCCTGGCACCTACAACTGTACCATACCCCATTCAAAGGCACTTCAATCTTTTATCTTCCCATTAACGGCACACATTCACAATCCATGTCTCAATTGTCTCAATGCTTAACAATCCTTCATTAACCTGTCTCCTCCCCTTCGTCTACACTGGTTGAAGTAGATTTAATAAGGGATCAAAGCTTACACCTGGATTCCCCTGGTCATGAAAAGAGCAGGTGTTCTTAATGTTTTGTACACTCAGCGTAGAATCTTAAAGTGTCATGGAAACGTATCATAATGCAGAAACCTCAATGTCCTAACTCTTTAAATACACTCCATATTGGCCCTACAGAACCATATTGGCCCTACAGAACCATATTGGCCCTACAGAACCATATTGGCCCTACAGAACCATATTGGCCCTACACCAGCGATCAAAAGAAGGGCACATGACTGAGCCGGAAACCCCAGACAGAGCTGGGTGTAGCTCAGTGAGGTGTTAGCCTGTGGATAGAGAAGGGCTCTGTGTCTCCTGACTCTCATTAACAGGTCTAAGTACAGAGGTAAGTGAAATGAATTCCCCTCAGGATACTCTGCTGGCCTGCTAGGGCCCCTGATACCCATTATGGCCCATCTGGGGCCCACACTCGCCCCCCAGGGCCTGCTGACTGGAGGGGTGAGAGACAGCCAGGAGACCCACTGGGCCCCCCTGACTGGAGGGGTGAGAGACAGCCAGGAGACCCGCTGGACCCCTGAGACGGAGGAGACGGAGCCTTGACGGCGGCTACCTAGCGCTAACAAGCACTCACACCTCGGCCTGCTTTGTTTCCCCCTCTCAGATCGTTAAGATCACTAAACAGTTACTTAACCCTGGAGGGGGTAGGGAGGGGTGCTGGCGGGGCGAGAGGGGGGAGAGAGGGGACCTAGCGCTCAACTTTTACTGGGGGAGCCTAAGCGATTCGGTCCTGGCTTGTTAAAATAATCTCTGTGTTGAATTAAACACAGTTTTAAGACTACTTAAAACTGTATGGATGTCCAGGCACTGGTAGGAACAGCCAACCACTGTTACTGTACGCGTGGTGAACGTTCCCTGCCCATACCATCCATCTGTACTGGTTCTCTAACTTACTGGGAACCAGGGGCCACCCAGGAGCATCGGGTCTGAACATCTCCCAGTCAAGAGGGCCTTTCACTTTGTGTTACTTCGGTTTGGTTTCACTCAAGTCAAGTCAATGTGAGGGGGGAAAGGGGGTGGAGCCACACACTCATGCAGCTTGTCTTGATTGTAATGATTGAATCACTTGGGACAGTCACAACCTGACATTGAGGTTGGAGCACAAAGTGATTCATGTGACATTTATAGTCAGCTAGAGCGGAGAGCGGCAAAGTCAGTGCAAAACTTTGTCAACAGCCGAAGGAAACAAAAACAAATGAGTCTGTCATGGTACTTCCTATATAGATCCACCAATAGCTTTGACATGCTGGATAGAGCCCAACTTTACTAATCTGACAATTTAAACACCAAATTACACCCCGGTTTCCTGCAGGCTTCTCTGGGTGGCCGCCGTGCTCCGCTCCCCGACTCCCCGTCTCTAATTTGTGACTTTTGAAAGTGAGCCAGTGGGGGTGATTTATTGAGAGCTTATGTTGCAATCTTTCTCATATCCTTTCATGTCGGAGGATTGGAGGACCAGAAGAAATACATTTCAACAGCCTGAATAATGCTGTGTAAAAATGAACACCCTTCTTTTGAGGAGGTCTGCTGTTGGAGGAATCTGAGGGAGAAATGTGGGAAAGGGCCTAAATGGATGTGATGGTGAATTATGTCGATAGTCTCTCAAACTGTGAAGTTTAGAAGTGTTCCAAGCGGACGATCACTCATGTCCTGATCCACTGCCTCTATGGAGGAAGGTGTAATGTTCTGCCAACGCTTCATCACGAATTATAGCAACCTCAACATTACGCCAACGTCTTCATTAATCTACAGGGTAGAGAAAGACAAGCTTCAGCCAGAAGAGATTGGTTATAATATTTGAGGGTTCACACCACCGCTTTCCACTGATGCCCCCCCCCCCCCCACGCAGCTCTAACCCACCGCATGTCTCTGACCCGCCCCATGTCTCTAACCCACCGCATGTCTCTGACCCATCCCATGTCTCTGACCCGCCCCATGTCTCTGACCCGCCCCATGTCCCTGACCCACCCCATGCCTTTGACCCGCCCCATGTCTCTAACCCACCGCATGTCTCTGACCCGCCCCATGTCTCTGACCCGCCCCATGTCTCTAACCCACCGCATGTCTCTGACCCACCCCATGTCTCTGACCCACCCCATGTCTCTGACCCACCCCATGTCTCTGACCCACCCCATGTCTCTGGCCCACCCCATGTCTCTGACCCACCCCATGTCTCTGGCCCACCCCATGTCTCTGGCCCACCCCATGTCTCTGACCCGCCCCATGTCTCTAACCCACCGCATGTCTCTGACCCATCCCATGTCTCTGACCCACCCCATGTCTCTGACCCGCCCCATGTCTCTGACCCACCCCATGCCTCTGACCCGCCCCATGTCTCTAACCCACCGCATGTCTCTGACCCGCCCCATGTCTCTGACCCGCCCCATGTCTCTAACCCACTGCATGTCTCTGACCCATCCCATGTCTCTGACCCGCCCCATGTCTCTGACCCGCCCCATGTCTCTGACCCACCCCATGCCTCTGACCCACCCCATGTCTCTGACCCACCCCATGTCTCTGACCCACCCCATTTCTCTGACCCACCGCATGTCTCTGGCCCACCCCATGTCTCTGACCAGCAGGCAACCTGATCACCGGATCACCGGTTGCTGCAAATCAAAAAATCAAGGCAGGTTCTCTTCAGAGTCAGGCCATTCTCTATAGAGTAAATTGTTCATTATGAGTATATAATCTAACATAAAAAGCTAGTGAGGACCTTCAGTCGCAATCTAAGCAATCACCATGACCCACTATTTGCATGGTTGACTGCTCAGTATCATCCACACTATAACAAAAGCTCCTATAAGCCATCACAAATCGATGCCACACGTTGCCAATTAAAAGCCTGTGAAGACTTCAAGGTTTGTTATCTTTGATTTACATCATAAACAACCACTTCAGATGCCACACAGCAGGTCAATAGAGTTTGCCTGTGGCCCGTGATTCATGTCTGGCTGTTGTTGAGTGCTGGCTGTAACGGTACAAGGCTGGAAACCATTCTAGCAGACAGGAGAGACGGGGAGACACACCACCTCCCATTGAAACCATTAGCCATCTAAATGTGCCGTGGCATTTCACTCTTATAACAGTACGGTGGTGGTCTCCACACATACACACACTCATCCCCAGTGGTCCATTCTATCCAAACCACTCCAGTTTATTGCAATGGCAAAGTTGTAAGCAGACATTTAAACAGAGGTCTGGCACAGCTCTGGTGGCTGGAACGGTTCCCACTACGCAGAAGAGACTGAAGCTATTCCCTTTAATCCTCACTGTCTGAGTGGTAGGATCTCAGAACAGTGCTCTCAGCAGTAGCTCCCCCCCCCCCCCCCCACCCCACACACACACACACACACACACTCACGCTACAGACAGGCATATCCACTTCATCCACTGGTATCATTACAAGTGACATTCTGGAGACCTATATAAGCCTACAGCAGACACTAGTCCAAGCCAAAGCTAAACTGTAGCCAACCAGTAGTTACACTGGTATAAACACTTTGATTGTAAAAGACAAAGACAATCAACTGAGAATCAATTATTTTTTTTTTTAATGTGAAACGCTGGCTTAAATGTATAGCAGGGGAAAACAGAAATGTGGCGCCATCTACTGTTCAAGAAGATGCCAGAAATCACATAAACAGTGTTGCCTTTTACATTTGATAACAAAGCAAAAAAAAGAAAAGAAAAAAGATCTAAACTAATTTAGTCAACTTTCATATTAATTTACTTTAAGAAAAACCTAGGAAGAAACATAGAGAGGAACCACACCTCTTCTGGCTGTGCCAAGTGGAGATTATAAGAGTACATGGCCATTAAGGCCAGATTGTTCTTCAAGATTTTCAAACGTTCAAAGATGACCAGCAGGGTCAAATAATAATCACAGTGGTTGTAAAGGGTGCAACAGGTCAGCACCTCAGGAGTAAATGTCAGTTGGCTTTTCATAGCCGAGCATTCAGAGGTCGAGACAGCAGGTGGGGTACAGAGGGAGGGAGGGAGGGAGGGGGGGGAGGGGGGGAGGGAGGGAGGGAGGGAGGGAGGGAGGGAGGGAGGGAGGGAGGGAGGGAGGGAGGGAGGGAGGGAGGGAGGGAGGGAGGGAGGGAGGGAACTATTTATATACGTATCCTATTTATTTAACTTCACCTACAAAATATGAACACATTATATACCTAAACATACTGTATGAACACATTATATACCTAAACATACTGTATGAACACATTATATACCTAAACATACAGTATGAACACATTATAAACCTAAACATACTGTATGAACACATTATATACCTAAACATACAGTATGAACACATTATATACCTAAACATACTGTATGAACACATTATAAACCTAAACATACTGTATGAACACATTATATACCTAAACATACAGTATGAACACATTATAAACCTAAACATACTGTATGAACACATTATATACCTACACATACAGTATGAACACATTATAAACCTAAACATACTGTATGAACACATTATATACCTAAACATACAGTATGAACACATTATATACCTAAACATACTGTATGAACACATCATAAACCTAAACATACTGTATGAACACATTATATACCTAAACATACTGTATGGCACCTGAGATCCAGTTTCAATAAAACAATTAGAGAACTAATTAGGTAGAATGCTTTTTTATAATTCACACATGAACCAAACTATAGCGTAGCTCCAGTGGTATAAAGTACTTAAGAAAAATATGTTAAAGTACTATTTAAGTATTTTTGGGGATATCTGTACTTTACTATTTATATTTTTGACAACTTTTACTTCACTACATTCCTAAAGAAAACAATGTACTTTGTACTCCATACTTTTTCTCTGACACCAAAAAGTACTCGTTACATTTTGAATGCTTAGCAGGACAGGAAACTGATCCAATTCACGGACTTATCAAGAGAACATCCCTGGTCATCCCTATTGCTGCTGGTCTGGCGGACTAACTAAACACATATGCTTGGTTTGTAAATTATGTTGGGGTATTGGCATGTGCCCCTTGTTATCCATACTTTAAAAACATTTAAGTGGCACCGTCTGGTTTGCTTAATATAATGAATTTGAAATTATTTGTACTTTACCGTAAGTATATTTTTGCAATTACATTTACTTTTGATACTTAATTATATTAATTGAAATACTTTTACTCGAGTACTATTTTACTGGGTGACATTCACTTTTACTTTAGTAATTTTCTATTAAGGCATCCTGACTTTTAGTCAAGTATGAAAATGGTTTACTTTTTCCACCACTGTGTAGCTCTTTACCCCGAGGCTTTCACTTTAGCCTGGCTGCTTATACAGACAGCCAGGCTAATTCCACACTGTGTTGAAACAGCAGGAACTGATAACACTTGGAGTGCATATTAAGTGGTCGGTAAGAGTATCCTTCACTCTCAGCCCACAGTTCCGTCTAATAATTCCAGAAAGCGTCTGGAGCGGTTTAATGACATTAAGAACCAGACAGAAATAATCCCCGGTGTTAACTTACTTTCTCTCACATTTCTACTGATCATGTTAATGATTTGCCTTGGAAGCATGTTGGACCCGACAGTGGCGTCAAGGTCTGAGATGCAATTAAGGTTTATGAGGGGTCCAATCCCTGTAATTTCCAATAACGATTCACACATGAGAGAAGTTCTAATGGTATTGGGGCTGATACCGCTATTTTAGTTCTCGTCAAAAAACTTCCATGGGCAGTTGGGCACCACACGCAATGTTTGGGGGCTTCAGTTGGGCACCACGCGCAATGTTTGGGGGCTTCAGTTGGGCACCACACGCAATGTTTGGGGGCTTCAGTTGGGCACCACGCGCAATGTTTGGGGGCTTCAGTTGGGCACCACACGCAATGTTTGGGGGCTTCAGTTGGGCACCACACGCAATGTTTGGGGGCTTCAGTTGGGCACCACGCGCAATGTTTGGGGGCTTGCGTAAAGCAATAACGCATGTATTGGAACAGTTGTAACCAGCCATTTAAATGCAAAACGGAGACATCTAAAATACTTATACCAATACGATTATTCAAAACATGAAAAGGGATGTCAAAACAGTAAATTATTACCAATGTCCTCGCCAAAAGTTGTTACAATCAAATCATAACTACAGTAATGTGTGTGTAAATCAAAAGAGAACGATGAGATTACCTGCGCAAGGATGTTGCCTTTCTTGGTGATCCCGGGTTGGAGGGTGGCTGAACGGTTCGTGGCCGGCGTGGGCTCTCCCAACAGAGCCGCTTTGATGGAGTTTGGCTTGGAGCGCTCTGCTCTCTGCGACTCTCCCATCCTCAAGGCCGCGACAAGCAGCACGAAAACACACCAGAATCTATTCCGAGTCAGGACGAGCATCCTTGGGAAACAATTGTTTAGAAATGTTGCACAAAAAATAAAAACTGATTCGAATAGGATAAAGCGGGCGACCCGGGCCTAGCCAATTACGCATAAAGGTATCACAGAAACGCGCGCTCTGTTACACTGTGTCCATGTGTTAAATTGACCGCTTGCGAATAAAGTCAATAACGGTAAGTGTTCTCTTTTCAACGAATCAGAAAAGGAAACGGGTTATTGCCATCGACAGAAATGTCACTTTTATAACAACACCAATAGCTCAATCTAAAAATCAAATCAAAATGATGAGCTTCAATGAATAAAAAAACGCTGACGCTCACAAGGTCAGGGTGAAACTTGACAAGCGACTTCCAGTCTGTCTCTCTGGCAGTAAGTGAATGCTTAGTGCGGCAGCCTGATATTTTATGATCTCGGATACTTTCTTTTTATAGGATTCTAATGGGTTTACTTCCTCCGCCCCCATTCAGAACTGACAAAGACTGAAACTGATCTGTACGTGCGCGCTGCGCATTGTCGTCTCGAGCCCCCGTCCCAGACTGGTCCCAGACGCCTGCACCAGAAGCCCTGTTGGGGAAAAACCTATAAAATTATACACTGTATATTTTAACTGTGTGTGCTGACCTTTTTTATAACGAGACAGTTGGGGGCAAAGGAAATGAAAGAGGGGGATGAATAAAACTTCAGATAGTTTGTCACCATTTTTCTTGGTCTATAACCTCCACCACACCTTCATGAAATGGACAAGTATCTAATTACTATTTAAAAATAAATAAAAACACAACAAAACACATTTATTTTCAATAGGCCAATAGTCAAAACGTGCTTATGTACTTGCAATGAGGTATTTGATTGGAATTTTAATCTATGGTATGTGGATCTGGTTGGAATAAAAAAATCCATCCTTCTATGACATGGTTCATGAGGTTCATGTTGGCATACTAACTTATCTTTCTCACCTTAATGATATGGGGTAATGTGGCTAGGACTCATTGACACCACCAATTTAAATCGGTATTCACAAAAATAGCTTGTATAAGTCAATCAGATAACCATTGTTTTGGCCGATGGGAAAGGCTTCCCTCATGATGCGAGGAATGTTCTCAGTGATATGGTTAGTGATATACCTAACATATAGAGACTCCTTTTTTAGATATCTGGGTTTATGGTCCCTGCATCAGAATACGTTATGTTCATGATGGTTCGATAACATCACAACAGTATAATACCTTCTTGAAGTGGTAAGGTAAGGTGCCTATATGATTTTGGAGTGCAAAGGCACATTGAATAATACATGTATACTTACTTTAGGTGAAGGCCATCGGGAATACAAACTGATCTAGATTTATGCTATCGAGATTTGTGAGATCTGTAGAATGAAGAATCATTGTGCTGATCTAGCATCAGTTTGGCATTTTAGGTGACAATTACCTGGATTATATTGACAGGGGAGACCTGATCCTAGATCAGCACTCCTACTCTGAGATGCTTTGTGAATACGGGCCCAGAAACCAAATATTCATATTCATTCCTGATAAGGGAATCTGTAGAAATCAGTCAAATGTCATCAACCAGACAGTCATATATCCATCAGTGACCTGGATGTTTTTCTGTCTCTAAAGATAATTAATGGAACATATGATTCACCAGCAGAAACCACAGTGCATGTTAATCAACAACTACAGCTGCCTTATCAACATAAACCATGAAGAGCCAGTTACCGAAACCAGCATGCTGCACCCACAAAGTCTCTATGACTCCATGGTATGTGCAATGTTCTAGTACGCACGTATGCACACGCACACACGCGCACACGCGCACACACACGCACACACACACACACACACACAGACTTCTGACCTTAAAAGTGATCCGTCACACGCCTCAAACCAGTGTGCCAACCTCTTTTGTTTGGGCAAGCAGCCAATCAGGGAAGTGGGACGGATGTATTGTGCTTCTATGATGTGTTACAATAGTGAATACTTCCTGTGATGGGCCTGTACTCTAGTTTGATTGAATGAACAAATGCATTTTTGTACACGCCTATCATAACAGTGGCATTGAGGCCCTTGAATGGTGTGATGGTTACAGCACTATTCACTACTCTCTTTATACTCAGGGAAGTTGTAAAAGAAACAGACATTGTTTGACAAGAGGCGTCAATACCATCAGCTTTTAATAGAGAACAGGAAGGGGAACCAACCAGAACGTAGACTTTTGCACTTTGAAGAAACACTATCCCTGCAGTGTAGATTTTATGATGTTATTTTTGTGGTTTGAATTAAAGGCAGATCACACTCAAACATCCAAGTGAAGAACACAAAGCTTCACAACATCAACTGTCTGTAATACCAATATGATTTATCCCATAGATCCAAAGCACTGCTCAGCTGGAATCTGTCAGTTTCTCTGGGCTTTTGTTTTAAAAGCCCCAGCAATGTTTTGCGTTGAAACAGTTTAAAAAGCTCCCAGGGACGAGAGACAAGTGGCCCAGAGCACCAGGAAGACCAGAGAAGATTGAGGATTTCAATCACAAACATCACCATGAAGGAATGACATACAGTGCATTTGAAAAGTATTCAGACCGCTGGACATTTTGTTCCGTTACAGCCTTATTCTAAAATGTATTCAATTGTTTTTTTCCCTCATCAATCTGCAAACAGTACCCCATAATGAGAAAGCCAAAACAGGTTTTTAGAAATGTTTGCAAACTTATTACAAATACAAAACGGAAATATCGCATTCACATAAGTATTCAGACCCTTTACTCAGTACTTTTGTAGCAATTACAGCCTTGAGTCTTCTTGGGTATAACGCTATAGGCTTGGTACATCTATATTTGGGGAGTTTCTCCCATTCTTTTCTGCAGGTCCTCTCAAGCTCTGGATGGGGAGCATCGCTGCACAGCTATTTTCAGGACTCTTCAGAGATGATTGATTGGGTTCAAGTCTGGGCTCTGGCTGGGCCACTCAAGGACATTCAGACACTTGCCCCGAAGCTACTCCTGTGTTGTCTTGGCTGTGTGCTTAGAGTTGTTGTCCTATTCAAAGGTAAACCTTCGCCTCAGTCTGAGGTCCTGAGCTCTCTGGAGCAGGTTTTCATCAAAGATCTCTCTGTACTTTGCTCCGTTCATCTTTCCTTCGATCCTGACTAGTCTCCCTGTCCCTACTGCTAAACAAATCCCCACAGCATGATGCTGCCACCACCATGCTTCACCATAGGGATGGTGCCAGGTTTCCTCCAGATGTGATGCTTGGCATTCAGGCCAAAGAGTTCAATCTTGGTTTCATCAGACCAGAAAATAAATCTTGTTTCTCATGGTCTGCATCCTTTTAGGTGCCTTTTGGCAAACGTACAGTTCTAGAGAGAGTCTTGGTGGTTCCAAACTTCTTCCATTTAAGAATGATGGAGCCCACCGTGTTCTTGGGGACCTTCAATGCTGCAAATATTTTTATGGACCCTTTCCCAGATCTGTGCCTCGACACAATCCTGTCTCTGAGCTCTATGGACATTTCCTTCGACCTCATGGCTTGGTTTCTGCTCTGACCTGCACTGTCAACTGTGGGACCTTATATAGACAGGTGTGTGCCTTTCCAAATCATGCCCAATCAATTGAATTTACCATAGTTGTAGAAACATCACAAGGATGATCAATGGAAACAGGATGCACCTGAGCTCAATTTCAAGTATCATAGCAAATCCTTTGAATACTTATAACAAATAAAACAGAAATACCTTATTTACATAAATTTGTTAACATTTTTAAAAACCTGTTTTTTTCTTTGGATAGGGCTATCTGGAGGTTATTTAGAGGTTTTGGAGAGGGCTATCTGGAGGTGATTTAGGGGTTTTGGAGAGGGCTATCTGGAGGTTATTTAGAGGTTTTGGAGAGGGCTATCTGGAGGTTATTTATAGGTTTTGGAGAGGGCTATCTGGAGGTTATTTAGAGGTTTTGGAGAGGGCTATCTGGAGGTTATTTAGAGGTTTTGGAGAGGGCTATCTGGAGGTTATTTAGAGGTTTTGGAGAGGGCTATCTGGAGGTTATTTAGAGGTTTTGGAGAGGGCTATCTGGAGGTTATTTAGAGGTTTTGGAGAGGGCTATCTGGAGGTGATTTAGGGGTTTTGGAGAGGGCTATCTGGAGGTTATTTAGAGGTTTTGGAGAGGGCTATCTGGAGGTGATTTAGGGGTTTTGGAGAGGGCTATCTGGAGGTGATTTAGAGGTTTTGGAGAGGGCTATCTGGAGGTTATTTAGAGGTTTTGGAGAGGGCTATCTGGAGGTTATTTAGAGGTTTTGGAGAGGGCTATCTGGAGGTTATTTAGAGGTTTTGGAGAGGGCTATCTGGAGGTTATTTAGAGTTTTTGGAGAGGGCTATCTGGAGGTTATTTAGAGGTTTTGGAGAGGGCTATCTAGAGGTTATTTAGGGGTTTTGGAGAGGGCTATCTGGAGGTTATTTAGAGGTTTTGGAGAGGGCTATCTGGAGGTGATTTAGGGGTTTTGGAGAGGGCTATCTGGAGGTTATTTAGAGGTTTTGGAGAGGGCTATCTGGAGGTTATTTAGAGGTTTTGGAGAGGGCTATCTGGAGGTTATTTAGAGGTTTTGGAGAGGGCTATCTAGAGGTTATTTAGAGGGTTTTGAAGAGGGCTATCTGGAGGTGATTTAGAGGTTTTGGAGAGGGCTATCTGGAGGTTATTTAGAGGTTTTGGAGAGGGCTATCTGGAGATGATTTTGAGGTTTTGGAGAGGGCTATCTGGAGGTGATTTAGGGGTTTTGGAGAGGGCTATCTGGAGGTGATTTAGAGGTTTTGGAGAGGGCTATCTGGAGGTGATTTAGAGGTTTTGGAGAGGGCTATCTGGAGGTTATTTAGAGGTTTTGGAGAGGGCTATCTGGAGGTTATTTAGAGGGTTTTGAAGAGGGCTATCTGGAGGTTATTTAGAGGTTTTGGAGAGGGCTATCTGGAGGTTATTTAGAGGTTTTGGAGAGGGCTATCTGGAGGTTATTTAGAGGTTTTGGAGAGGGCTATCTAGAGGTTATTTAGAGGTTTTGAAGAGGGCTATCTGGAGGTTATTTAGAGGTTTTGAAGAGGGCTATCTGGAGGTTATTTAGAGGTTTTGAAGAGGGCTATCTGGAGGTTATTTAGAGGTTTTGAAGAGGGCTATCTGGAGGTTATTTAGAGGTTTTGGAGAGGGCTATCTGGAGGTTATTTAGAGGTTTTGGAGAGGGCTATCTGGAGGTGATTTAGAGGTTTTGGAGAAGGCTATCTAGAGGTTATTTAGAGGTTTTGGAGATAGCTGTGAGGTTGATCTGGTGCCCTGGCACCTCTTCGACGCAATGATGGGCAAGTCCCTAGGACAAAAAAAGATTGAATTAAGATTTCATGCCCCCAAAAATTGGATGTTCATAACATTTGAAGGAAACAGCAGGTTTGGGAGTGCTTCACAGCAGCGACGATTGACGAGTATGCAGTGTAAAAGCAGTTGGCTGGTGCTAACCGGGGTAATTGTTTTCTTGGCCTGTTTATTTGACCAGACGGAATGTTTGGAACAGTGTTGGTGTTCTTATGATCACCCCAGCGATCATAAGGTAATTGACTTTTGACCGCTATCATGCCATGTTTATGAGCTCACATAACAAAAAGTTATTTAGTTCTGGCGATTTATCGATTGAACAGATTCAAACCATCTGTAAAACGATATGTGGAGACAAATTGACAACAGAGAAGGCAGGCATCGTTGTTTTTTATTATGATTTGGAAGTCAAAGATTGAAGGAAGAATCCAATACCAGGTAGAGAGTCCCTCTCTCTCTATGCCAGACCATAACTGGACCAACTCCAGCCCAATGGAGTCATGGCAACATGAGAAAAATCGGCCTTACAGTCCATGACCAAGGTGGTCATATCTGCCAATTAATGAGGCAGGCGCAAACTTACCTTCGGGGGTCACTAACAGTCACAAATCACTTCTCTCAGCATTATTTTCCATCCTCATTTGAATCTGTCTGCTGAAGTCACAGGCTATACAGTAAAATCCATATATATTCCAAACCACAACATAAGGGTACGTACATAATGTATACCCGGAGACTGTCGGCCGTTGTGTTGACTTGTTGCAGAATTTACAGCAGACTGCCTTTTCTCTTTCGCAGCTGGTAGTCAGTCTGTGGTTCTAAACAAACAATATGTCTCCAATCTGTAATCATCATATGGAAAGATGCGTTACCATGTATGGGTGGGGGGAGGGGTTGAGGAAATGAATGACATGATGCTTTTATGTTTGCTTTTAAAGCATTCCACTGACTGGGAGATTCAAACGCTGGGAACTTGGTTAAGTAATTGTGGTTTAGGTCTTGGATGCAACCCATGTTGTTGTAAACCTTCTCGACCCGGCACATCGGAACTGGTTCTTATTAATGGATCACACAGCATGTATTGCCTTGGGTTGGGTTGGGTTGGGTTTCTCCTCCTCCACGTCGGACACAATCACCCACGCGTCAATCCCAAAAACGTCAGGGGGCAAGGGCAGGTCGACTGGCCCAGAATGCTGCCTGGAGCCCACCCTGACTATCTCTGACTTGAGGGGAGTTGAACGGGAGGGCTTGTGACCTGTGCAGTTGTAAAAGCAGCGTTCCCCATCCCCACAGTTGGGTCCAGACCAGACGTCTATAAATCATGCGTGGTGACGCTGGGGTTGGTCGTTGGTGTGGTCAAAGTCAAACCCAGAGAAAATGTAGTTCTCTTCTTGATGTATGACTTTGATGTGAGTCATTGAGTTTCCTGCAGATGGGCTGGCCACACCCAGGCCAGCTAGACGATAAACAAATGATCCAAGCGGTCTGTCTGTCTCCTGTAGTGTATACACCACCACCTCTGTGGTCCAAGCAGACGCGATGACCATGACGCGGTTTGAACCGTTTGATGGCCGAGTCGTCTCAGCAGGTGGCTAAACATTTGTAGCACAGTTGGCCATTAAAGGAAGGACAAACGTTTGATTCCGGAACGTGAACCATAATGAGATCCTGGAAGAAGAAAGCCATTATCCCATGTAATTCCAACGAGAATATTTTCTTTTGTTCAATTGCGGATAATAATGTTGTGTTTTTCGTATTTCTATGACTGGAATCAATCACTTATTCCGTTGTTGACGGCCTGTCTGGAAATGTATTTCCATAAAAAGTTGGAAAAACAAAGCATGTGGTTTCCAGTATTATTTGAGTTATTCATTTTTCTTGTGAAATCCAGATAAGAACTACGTGATGTGAAAAGGGTTTTGTTTCAACTCCTGCCAAATGAAAAACAATAAGCAACAACTACGTGCGTCACCTGCAACATACATCCCTTACTAAATGTAGCCTATCAGGACCACAGAAGATAAGAAAATAACGAATGAATCATTGAAATTGGCAATATTAAGAGGGGAAAGTCAAGTCCTCCGTTTTCTTGACTAACAGGAGAAAATGAGAGTGGGCAGATACAGTTACAGATGCAGGAACTTACATTTGAGCCAGTTTTCTACAGCAGGAAAATAATCCTGTAGCAACAGGAAATGGGAATTATTATGTGGATTATAATTCATGGAGATTGTTGTAGAGGACAAAACATTTTCGGCAAGGGAAAAACAAGAGGAGATTACCATCTCTCTAAACCTTTTTAAATCTCTAATACACTACACGTTTAAAATGTCCTGTATGACAGGAAAGTTCTCCTGCAACAGGGTGATCAAATTAAGATCCTACATCTGTAGTGAAGACGACATCCTGGAGAAAGCATCAAAGGGGTCTTGTTCATACTTGACTATTATCACCAAGACAAAGATGTCGACGGACTAGACAGAAACACATTGTGTTTTTGGAGAGGCACCACCACTTCCTACTACATCTGCCAGCCATCTTGTTAAGGCTTGGCACTCAATTCCATTTAAAGACCACAAGGACCGATAAACCAAATGCTTTCTATTTCTAGGTGAATATTGTCTGTTTATCCATAGGCTACGTGGACGCAGCTACTGTGTATGTGCTGCATGTTAGGCTAAGAAAGCTGTTATCCATGCACTTCCAACTGAAAATTGTGTTTTGTTTAATTGTGGAAGATAGTGCTGTTATTGTTTGTATTTCTATGGCTGGTAACTGATATCATGTCCTATATGTCAGCCTATCCATAGGCTACGTGTTTACAATAGCTGTACGTCCTAAGGCGATTGAGCATCTCAGTGGAACTACAGTACACTTCATTCAAAAGGGTCATTGTTCCAAACGGGTCACAGACTACATTGTTCCAAACGGGTCACAGACTACATACATGTCCGGCCGTTCCTCTGATTTGCATCGTTAGCCTCCTCCACTCTAATCAAAAACTGGGCGACTTCTTGCGCAAGCTCCGACTTCTCACTTTGTGGAGCACATTCCAGGAAGTTCAATTGGAGGCATTTTGAAAAGGAGTGTGTGTGTGTGTGTGTGTGTGTGTGTGTGTGTGTGTGTGTGTGTGTGTGTGTGTGTGCGTGTGTGCGTGCGCATGTGGCTCTGTTTAAAGAGATGCTGCTGCCTACCTATCGGGGTTAATTCCTCTGATTTGCCTGGAAGATGGATTAGGTCTATTTGCTAAGAGTCAAGCCTTTTTTCGGGAACAAGAATGCCGCCCTGTTGCTCCCTTTAAATGCCTCAGATTACTGAATTGATAACAGTGACCCCTCTTTAGCGAGAACGCTGACCACATGAAAGCTGGGCTCTGATAATCAAGTGTCCCGAAAGGCCATCCCCTGACTCTAAGTCAAACGGCCTTCTGAGGATGCCCTCTCCTCTGCCTCGCCTAGGGCTGTGGAGACACACTGACACACTACCATTGTTGTCAGCAGTGTGACAGTCGTGAGTCGCAGGTCTCTGAAGAAGACACCCCACTGCGCACAGACGTCCGTTCAATTTCTAGTTTTCATTTACATTTGGTTAAAATGATAACTAACGTGAATTCAACAATGTTAGGTTAAAAGTTGGGTGGGGAAAAAAATACAGAATGCCCTTTATGTTGATGACTTTTTGCAAATCCAATCTGTTTCCACGTGGATTTAATTAACGTCATCACATATATTTGTTGGGTTGAAATGCCTCAGTGGGACAGATCTCCTCTTACTGATACGCTACTACAGACAATTGATTTGAGAGATTAAAAGACGTTTGGAGACTGGTAGCATTCCATGATGATGTCTCATGTGTTCGATGAACAGTAAAGCCTTACAAGGACATTAAACCTAAAGCCTCATGGCATCTGTCTACAGATGGAGTATAGAGAGCAATGATAAATACAGACACTAGTAAGGCTTTTGTTCAATAAAGTCCTACTATTCACCAGCGTGGCTGTCTGACATATCTAAGCAGAGCGTTTATGCACGCCTGTCTATTGACTACACTAGAGCGTGACTGAAAAGCGCTGGTAGCCAGGTATGTATAGTATTCCAAAATCCCTGCATGCATTGGGGGGCAACGCTTTGGGAGAGATTTACGACGTGCTTGACCAAAATAGCGTATAAATACCATGTTCTCATGGTAAACTGTGATTTTCCAAATATTCCATTGAATCAATGGTCAACCTCGAAAATATGACAATACCGTGCTGTAGTATTGTTAATGGAAGAATTACAGGCAGGCAGTGTGTGGACAGCTGCAGATCAATGTAAGGGTAATTATTGTTGTGAAGAGTGTTGATTGGGTAAGAAAAAAATCTATCTATCTGTGTGTGAGTGTGTGAGCGTGCATGCACGTGCGTGTATGCATGTACAGTGTGTATGCATGTATGCACACATGGTGGTATAGTATAGATGCTGGTCCTGTGTTATTACACACACTCACAACACTTTACTGTAGAGGGCTTCTGTAAAAATGACCACAACAATTACCAAGGCATGCATTTTGTTACTCCCTGTAGGAGAAAATGTACAACTACTTAGATTCCATCTGAGTTCAGAGACATTTTTCAAATCAGCAGGCAGAAATAATGCAGTATTTGTGCCATGAAACAAAACAAATAATCCATGAAGTAAATGATCGCCTCTTTACAGTAAGCTTACTGAGGGACAGTAAAGATAGAGTATTCTGGGAGGGGTACTGTACATCAGAGGAGGCTGGTGGGAGGTGTTATAGGAGGACAGGCTCATTGTAATGGCTGGAATGGAATAGATGGAATGGAGTCAAACATGTGGTTTCCATATGTCTGATACCGTTATATAATGTTCCATTCAAGCCATTACAATGAGTCTGTCCTCCTATAGCTCCTCCCGCCAGCCTCCTCTGCTGTGCATGTCACATTGAGATACTAAATAAGCAGATGTCATCCCTCAGCTCAGAAGTATGTAAACTAAAGTAATTCTGGAGCATCTTGTTGTGAGGCGGCGAGGAGTCAAACCCCAGAAAGAGTCCGTCCGTCACTCCGTCACTCTAGAGGAGAAGTTGGAGTCCCTTATTGCTGTGTAATCAATGAGCCCATGTATGTTATTAAGGTCTCTTCACGCTCCTGGTCATCCATACAGCTTTAATCTGACCACAGATCAGATTGTCTTTACTGTAGGTAGGTCTTTCTTCTTCCCAGTGATGTCTGGCTTTAATCTGACCACAGATCAGATTTGCCATGTCTTAAGTTAGGTAGGTCTTTGTTTTTTCCCGAAGGCAGCCGGGGTGACATCATTTTTATGCCATCACTCAATGTCAATGTTACGGCATGGCAACGCTGGGATTGAATGACGACCACACAATGTGCCATTGTCCCCAAACCTGTGATGTTGGCAGCAGACAGGAAAGTCACAGAGCGGGACCCATATACTGATTTCAAGTGTCGGTTTCGATAAGCTAAATTCCCCTTTAGATCTTCCCCCAACACATTAGTGACCCCTTAGCGTTACTTAAGTACTGTAGGTACACTATCTCAAATAGTTGGCATTCTATGGCTGATTTTCAAAGAGTTGACTAAGTAGCACCATCACAATAAATCCATTAGTTATTTTAGACAGGTCTAAAGAAACATGATATGAAGAAAATGTAGTTAATTTCAGAAGAACAGAATAGCATACCTCTGAGTTGTCCTTATGTTAGGTCCTGATGGCTGTGGGCTACACTAGCTCATTTCAGAAGAACAGAGTTGTCCTTATGTTAGGTCCTGATGGCTGTGGGCTACACTAGCTCATTTCAGAAGAACAGAGTTGTCCTTATGTTAGGTCCTGATGGCTGTGGGCTACACTAGCTCATTTCAGAAGAACAGAGTTGTCCTTATGTTAGGTCCTGATGGCTGTGGGCTACACTAGTTCATTTCAGAAGAACAGAGTTGTCCTTATGTTAGGTCCTGATGGCTGTGGGCTACACTAGCTCATTTCAGAAGAACAGAGTTGTCCTTATGTTAGGTCCTGGTGGCTGTGGGCTACACTAGCTCATTTCAGAAGAACAGAGTTGTCCTTATGTTAGGTCCTGATGGCTGTGGGCTACACTAGCTCATTTCAGAAGAACAGAGTTGTCCTTATGTTAGGTCCTGATGGCTGTGGGCTACACTAGCTCATTTCAGAAGAACAGAGTTGTCCTTATGTTAGGTCCTGATGGCTGTGGGCTACACTAGTTCATTTCAGAAGAACAGAGTTGTCCTTATGTTAGGTCCTGATGGCTGTGGGCTACACTAGCTCATTTCAGAAGAACAGAGTTGTCCTTATGTTAGGTCCTGATGGCTGTGGGCTACACTAGCTCATTTAGAAGAACAGAGTTGTCCTTATGTTAGGTCCTGGTGGCTGTGGGCTACACTAGCTCATTTCAGAAGAACAGAGTTATCCTTATGTTAGGTCCTGGTGGCTGTGGGCTACACTAGTTCATTTCAGAAGAACAGAGTTGTCCTTATGTTAGGTCCTGGTGGCTGTGGGCTACACTAGCTCATTTCAGAAGAACAGAGTTGTCCTTATGTTAGGTCCTGATGGCTGTGGGCTACACTAGCTCATTTCAGAAGAACAGAGTTGTCCTTATGTTAGGTCCTGATGGCTGTGGGCTACACTAGCTCATTTCAGAAGACAAGATTTGCTTAGAATTCCGTGACATTATTTTATATTATTTTATAGTATGAAGAATATAATTGAACATAGATGAATCAAACAGAAAGGATATTTTCTCCAACGATGTGAAGGAGTGCGCACATGGGGCTATTCTGTGTTGAGAGGTTGACAAAGAAACAGGTCCAACTATATGCTTCATATACAACTTTAGTTGTGATACAAATGTTGGATTATGTGTTTGGATTTTTAATACATTCTAAGGCTGCATGATGCAACTCTAATGATGATTTGAAAAAAGCTGCATGAAAGGGATGAGCTCTGGTAGTAAAACGAGTCCATGCTTAACTTGATCACCCATTACTGAGAACATTAGCCTACATTATATCCACCTATAACATATAATGTATACCATTGAGCAGATGCTTTTATCAAAAGCGATTTACTGTCGCGCATACATTTAGGGTGGTCCCGGGAATCGAACCTACATTGTTGGAATTGCAATCACCGTGCTCTACCAACCGAGCTACAGAGGGAATAATCATTCATTTCTATTAAGTAACATTCTCTCAATGAGTGAATGTTTGTACCCTACTCTAACCGCCACTCAATGCCTGAAGCCAGGACAGTTAATATGGCAGAAGAAGCGACTGTGGGTTGATTGAGAGAGAGAGAGTCTTTCTTTGAGAGTGCTGACACTCTGTTGAGGCGACAATTGATTCCAGAAGACCTTCAGGGTGTCAGGGGAAGAATTGTGAGACACATTTCAAATGAAATGTACCCACAATTCATTCTCTACCGCAAGAATCCGTATGTGACTGTGAATAACCCCTCTGTTACTTCAGTGTGTATTTTGATCCAAGTTCAGTCATGGGTCACCGAAATATGTGAGTCGGTGTTGGGATATTTTGAGGTTTGGACAAAAAAATGTGAAAACTTTTACTTGGGGAAAAATGAAGATATGGACAATGATATATCTTGGTGAAGGGGAGGGGGAACAGTCAACTATGAGTAAGCATGCAATCAACACAAACCACCATTTAGCCAAAAGAGGAATTTCACACCCCATTTTGAGGCTTTGGCCACAGCCTCCTTAGGACCGAAGTCATACTGTAATCTCCAACACGTACACAAGACGGTCGTATCCCATGATGCACGCTCTATAGCCAGGCCAGAGAAGATAGATAACACTGCCTACCAAAGTCATTGAGGTCAGTTACAGACACTAGATACAGGAAGTGATGCGGTCAGGCGACTGGGAAATGTGAGTCTTTGGGTGTGACCATGGTTAGGGACATACAGGAAACAGATGCAGTGGTAAACAACACATTTCAGCCACCTGTGACTACATACCACCCACACACACACACACACACACACACACACAGTAAGGACAAAAACATGTTGAGGAGGTAAAGGGTAGTGTGTGTGAGGTAGTGTGTTGGTGAGCTGAATCTCTTCACCGTGATTAATTAATATAGGCTGCGGTGCGTACAGGTAACTGCCAAAATAATGGAAACACTTGAATAAATGAGGGGTACAAGGTATATTGAAAGCAGGTGCTTCCACACAGGTGTGGTCCCTGAGTTAATTAAGCAATTCACATCCCATCATGCTGGACAGGCCATTATAGTGGCCGTTATTTTGGCTACCATGGCTATGCCCCCATCCACAGGGCAGGAGTGGTGACGTAATGGTTTGATGAGCATGATCTCAACCCAACCGAACACTTATGGGAGATTCTGGAGCAACGGCTGAGACAGCGTTTTCCTCCGCCATCAACAAAAACACCAAATTATGGAATTTCTCATGGAAGAATGGAGTCACATCCCTCCAATAGAATTCCAGACACTTGTAGAATCTATGCCAAGATGCATTGAAGCTGTTCTGGATCATGGCGGCCCAACACCCCATTAAGACACTTTATGTTGGTGTTTCCTTTATTTTGGCAGATACCTGTATCTATATAATCACTTGAAGACGGCATCTAGTATGTCTAGTAGGAAAACATCCATACAAGGAGAAGTATACTGAAACAAATGGACACTTCACTCCTCAAATAAATAAAAAAAATAAGAAAATGCCCACTCTTATTGTTCTTTCTCTATTTTGTCTATATTCCATGGGTCTCACACACACACACACACACACACTAATCCTCCTAACAGAGAGGTGGGTTGTTTTTTACTACAATCAGACTATAATCCCTCCTGGGCCTTGATGTTTTTATTGGTTGGATATGCTCTCTGTCCAGATGGTTCAAGGTGTTAACTTTGACCTGCGAAAGCCTGTTTTGTCTTCTCCCCTCAAAAGCCCACATTAAAAAGGAAGGAAGAACTTAAAAAGAACGAGAGCAGCGTGCCCAGCGACTAGAGGTATGTTTCCAATTTCACCATGGTGAAGCCGAAACCTAAGCAAATCTATGCTACCGGTGGTAAAGGAAGATGAGGTAAAACTGGATGGTCTTTGAGAGGAGACTATTCCAAAAGATAAGTTCCTGTTATGTGTCTTCTGTCCAACATCCATTACTGAACACAGAGACCTCAAAGAAGTTTCCGGAACAAACGAGAGACTAAAGAAAGAGCCGTCCTTTCGGTTCTAAGCCCTTCCGTTCAATTAGCCAAAGACTTTATCTTGGTCACAGCATGAGCTCATCATGCAAAAATGTCAATCTTCTCTTCTTTACCATTGTGTGGTGACTGATGAGGTAGTCCCTCTCTCCCTCTCTCCCTCCCTCCCTCCAAGGGGCTTTATTGGCATGGGAAACATGTGTTAACATTGCCAAAGCAAGTGAAGTAGATAATATACAAAAGTGAAATAAAAGATAACAGTAAACATTACACATACAGAAGTTTCAAAACAATAAAGACATTCTCTCTCTCCACTTACATCTAATCAGTGGCTCAACTGACCAATGATGCTCCTTGGGATGATTAACATTATAAATCACTCATCCTTTTCCCTCCGCTTTATGTATCATCCATCCATCCAATCTCCATCATTCATCCATCCATCCATCCATCAATCAAATGTATTTTATAAACCCTTTTTACATCAGCAGTTGTAACAAAGTGCCTAAAACTCCCAAAGAGCAAGCAATGCACAGGTTAACCTTTTTCGCCATCTTATCTGCAGCGTGGTCACTAGCTGGAACAGGTTTTAAGTCATAAAATATGATGTTAAATCTAACCTTAACCACACTGCTAACCCTAATGCCTCTAACCTTAACCTTAAATGAAGACCTGAAAAGCACATTTTTTTTTTCATTAATATTTACAATATTTTGACTTTGCAACTGGACCATCTAGTGGAAATCGCTCAGTTCTGCCTCCAGGCCAAGATTCAGGACAATGTACATCAACATGCAAGCAATGCAGAAGCACAGTGGCTAGGAGAAACTCCCTAGAAGACAGGAACCTATGAAGAAAGCTAGAGAGGAACGGAGCTATCCATTCCCTTCCATTTACCTATGACAAGATAATCCGCGGCATGAGGGCAGATATTGTCTTCGCTAAATCATTCAACTACGTTATGACTGCAGATTCCGCCTTGAATATTGTTTAAGGTAAACTTGGCATCGACCATTAACTGATTTATTTCTGATTTCCAACCTGAAATAATTGACCTGAGATTGGGAGCTTCAGGACAGTAAACTAAAACACAACGCCTCAGGAACAGGTAGAGGCTGAATATATTAGTTATAAAAGGGGATACACAAAGCACACATGTTATTTTGCTGTTGTTCTTGTCTCTTGTTGTGGTGGTTTTATGCTCCAGATTGGGACATTGATTCAAATACACTCACTCTCTAGAAGAGAGAAGAAGAACCCTCTCACTCTCTAGAAGAGAGAAGAACCCTATCACTCTCTAGAAAAGAGAAGAAGAACCCTCTCACTCTCTAGAAAAGAGAAGAAGAACCCTCTCACTCTCTAGAAAAGAGAAGAAGAACCCTCTCACTCTCTAGAAAAGAGAAGAAGAACCCTATCACTCTCTAGAAAAGAGAAGAAGAACCCTCTCACTCTCTAGAAAAGAGAAGAACCCTCTCACTCTCTAGAAAAGAGAAGAACCCTATCACTCTCTAGAAAAGAGAAGAAGAACCCTCTCACTCTCTAGAAAAGAGAAGAAGAACCCTCTCACTCTCTAGAAAAGAGAAGAAGAACCCTCTCACTCTCTAGAAAAGAGAAGAAGCCTCTCACACTACAAGAAGAAGAACCCTCTCACTCTCTATAAGAGAAAAGAAGAACCCTTTCACTCTCTAGAAAAGAGAAGAAGAACCCTCTCACTCTCTAGAAAAGAGAAGAAGAACCCTCTCACTCTCTAGAAAAGAGAAGAAGAAGAACCCTCTCACTCTCTAGAAAGAGAAGAAGAACCTTCTCACTCTCTAGAACAGAGAAGAAGAACCCTCCCTGAGAAACACACCAATCCCATATGGATATAAGATGTTCAGGTCAGTTGGCACCTACAGTATAGCCTACTTTTTCTGTCGTTTATTTGAACTAGATCCATCTCAGCACAGCAGCCACGCACATGCAGCGAGGTGTCTGTTTTTCTTGGTCTGACAGACAAAGTATTCATCAGCACCAACAACGCCACTGGTTTGGAGCGATGTGTCACTGACAACGAGACTGAATAAAAATGATTCATAAGGAGATACCACTAGAGAGGGCCCTGTTGGCTCCAGCTTTACAAATAGGATCCATGTGCAAGCAGGGATCCCACTGTCACTCTGATAGGGTTATTTAACCATACACTGTGCCTACCTACGCTATAATAGCGTGTGTGCGTGTGTGTGTGTATATATGCAAGCGAATGTAAGCCTATGTTATAATGCATGCCAGCTGGGACGTCCTGGGTATAACCCACCACTATGAAGACTGATTAGGTGTGAAAGACTTGAGCTGTAGTAAATCTCTTAGTCCACTTGTACAAATGAGAGGCTATACTGATGAAGGATGGGCTGACGGTGTATTGACACTGCGTGAGAGAAGATGGTTATCAGTGTTTCCCAAACTCTGTCCTAGGGACTCCGTGGGGTTCACACTTAGTATTTTTCCTTAACACTACACAGCTGATTCAAATGATCAAAGCTTGATGATTAGTTGATTATCTCAATCAGCTGTGTAGTGCTAGGGCAGACTCCAAAACGTGCCCCTCTTGGGGTCCCGAGGACCGAGTTTGGGAAACCCTGGGTTTAGGTGACTGAATGAGATGGTACCAATGAAGAGTGAGTGATGAGAAATGAAGGCCTGTATGGGACAAGTGTATTTGCGTAACAGACTCCAATCAGTTTAGTTTGCTGACAAGTACCTTGGTTCACGCACTTGCATAACTATTTCAACATTCACAAAGTAGTCTAACGTTAACTATGTGAGGCTAGAACAGTACCAGGTGCTAACATGGCTAGCTGTTAATGTCGCTAGATGACTAGCTAACTAGATACTAAGAATGGCTAGCCAGCTCCACCACTAGTCTAGTTTTCAGATGGTCCTTGCTATCTGGGATCCTTTGGACGTCCCTACCCCATTTAGACTTCATGGAGGTCTGTTGGTCTGTCAGCACCTACACCCACGCTTAATGAACTCCAGTAGGTTAACCCTAATAAAAGTGGCAACAATTGGAGAACCGTTTATATAAGTGCAAGCCAAAGCCAAATCAGGATATGTAAATTATAATTTAACAGAACGTAGAAGGCTCATGATGTCTTTCACAATTGCACTTCAAGTCTCCAGCTGCAACCTTTAATTGGAAATTGCAGTCTGAGGCCTAATTGTGGTACAGAGAAACACATTTGTTATGGCGTCCCCATAGGAGTTGCTAAGACCAGGTCTGGAGAATGTCATCTCCAACTGATGTGCCAACATGACGTTCCCATGGGAGTTGTTGGGGGCAGATGTGATGCATATTGGGCATGTTTTGATGCTCAGTCACTATGCGGAGGAGGCCTTGGCCGCTGGGCCTGGAATTCCTCCTTGAGAAAGTGAACAAAGTGTCTGTGGTCAACGGGGGGAAACCACCGAAAACCATTGTACTGAACCGCCACAAAGAGAAAACCATCTCCCCAAGCAACGGCAAAGAACAAAATGTCCCCTCCTTCCCATGTAAAGTGCAGCTCGTAATATTTCCCAGAAATGTTGACTCTGAAGAACATAAGAGCTACAGGCCATGTTAAAAACTAATCTGTGCACCTATGACATGGCAGTCCGACTAACAACAAATGGACATGGAAATTGTTTTAATGAACTGTTACACAGGGGGAATATGAGATAAACAGGCAATCTAAGACACTTTGATATTGACTTGAACAAACAGTCTCCGATTGAGTACACTGATACCGTTACAATACAGGCTGAAGCATGTCCTTTTACATAACCGTCCCCCACCAGGGGCGCAACTTTGGTTTTAGAAGTGGGGGGGACGTAATGATTTTTGTTCGTTTTTTTGTTATCCAGTCGGATAAACACTCCAAACAGCGTACCCGACCGCTCGGAGGCGTCCGCATGGTCCTAAAAACACACTGTTGCCTGGTTGTGTATCACATTCCAATGATAAAACTAGGGGGGACAAAAATGCAATTTCAGAATGTGGGACATGCCCCCCCCAGTGAAAGTTGCGCCCTTGACTTGAACAATATTGACTTGAATTGATACCCTTACAATGCATGCTGGAGCATGTCGTCTTACATCGCCGTCCCCAAACTGTCCCACCGTGTTATCTGGTGTGGTTTCATCTAGTCAACAGAACCAACACACCCACATGTTACCTGAGCTTATCAAAGCCAACCAGCAGCAAGCAGATTATAGTGTTAACATAATTAAGCAACAACCTTTTCTCGATGACAGTAATTACACTTGTGTGGAGATGAGGATGATCCGTCAGTGTTTTGAGAAAGAAGACCAGCTTCAGATCTCATGACGGTTCCAATGTACAGGTGTGCATTGTCACAGGAAGCCTGATCCTAGATCAGCGTACTACTAAATCCTTTCATTAAACCGAACTCCTGAGAAAGGTTGAGTTTCTGTACACCAGCCAGGGCTTTAGGCAGTCAGACTGTCTGCTTCGATGTGATTTACAGTAGAACAATCTCAGAGAAAGCTGGGAGCTGCAGCCAGACAATCAAACTAGCAAATAAACAGCTAAAGCAGACAGGATGAGCGGCAGATATAGAGGTTCATTAACAAGTTTATAACGGACCATAAAAATCTTCCTATCGCAGCACTTTACGGTAGTACAAGTACATTTGATTTGACTAATCGAAAGAGCTATTACCTTTATATATGTCCGTTGGATACAATTTCTGATTATTGTTCATGGCCAACCAGTTGCATTTGATTATTCAAAATGTTTACAGTTAGCCCATCGTTTCAAAGATAATTGTAGCGTGTAATTCCACCACAAAATTATAAAAATTCTCAGAGCTTTACGGAGGTGCTTTTGAGTTTCGTTGTATCAAATGTTTGTCTTCATCTGGTTTGGATTAAGATTATTTTTTAAATTGTTATATGCCAATAAAAATACTTTTTACCTTCTTTATTTAAAATAATTATTCAAATAATTCAAAATAATTGTTTGTTATTGCAACATGGAAAAAGGTGAAAATACATAATAAAAGTCTGGAAATAAATGATCGTGCCTCTTTATGAGTCGCTTTAAAGTATTGCATCTAGGCAGAAAACAGTAGTCATAATACTGTTGGATTTTATATTTGACAGCTTAATAGCACAGGGAGCCAAAGGCTGAATTATACTGTACCCAGCTAGGGTCTTGGCAGGATGGTGTATTTCAGCAGTGTTGGAGGGAGCGAAGCTGTTTGCACTTGCATTTCTCACTTTGGTGCCTCTCAACGCTGCAATTTTTCAAGAGTGGGAAAAAGTGGAGTAACACTACTCTAGCTAATGTTAGCACAATGTTGCCACCGGGGAGACAAACACCGCAGACCTGTCACATGCCAGATGACAGGTCACATGTAGGTTGGTGGCTGGACGTTTGTTGGCAGAAGTGGGTGTCAGGCTGTGTGTCAGTAAACAGCTTTTGGTATCCCAATCAACCTTATACATAGTAAAAACATAACTAATAACTTACGTAGATGGGAGAGTGGGGTATATTGAACAATTCTTTACATTCAACCTTGTTACATCAAGGGAAATATAGCATTCTTTCTAACAAAGATATCTACATATATTTCAAGATGTTGTGTATCCCTGGAAATAATCAGAATACATGTAAACATTACAGCTTTGAAGTAGCTTGTCAAAAAAGGATAATGGGGTCAATTGAGCTCAGGTGCATCCTGTTTCCATTGATCATCCTTGAGATACTTCTACAACTTGATTGGAGTCCATCTGTGTTAAATTATATTATTGATTGGACATGATTTGGAAAGACACACATCTGTCTATATAAGGTACCACAGTTGACAGTGCATGTCAGAGCAGAAATCAAGCCATGAGGTGAAAGGAATTGTTCGTAGAGCTCCGAGACAGGATTGTGTCGAGACACAGATCTGGAAAAGGGTCCCGAAACATTTCTGCAGCATTGAAGGTCCCCCAAGAACACAGGAGCCTCCATCATTCTTAAATGGAAGAAGTTTAGAACCACCAAGACTCTTCCTAGAGCTGGCTGCCCGGCCAAACTGAGCAATCAGGGGAGACGGGCCTTGGTCAGGGAGGTGACCAAGAACCCGATGGTCACTCTGACAGAGCTCCAGAGTTCCTCTGTGGAGATATGAGAACCTTCCAGAAGGACAACCATCTCTGCAGCACTCCACCAATCAGGTCTTTATGGTAGAGAGGCTACACAGAAGCCAATCCTCTGTAAAAGGCACATGACAGCCCACTTGGAGTTTGCCAAAAGGCACTTTAAGGACTCAGACCATGAGAAAAAAGATTCTCTGGTCTGATGAAACCAAGATTGAACTCTTTGGCCTGAATACCAAGCGTCACGTCTGGAGGAAACATGGCCCCATCACTACGGTGAAGCATAGTGGAGGCAGCATCATGCTGTGGGGATGTTTTTCAGCAGCAGGGACTGGGAGACTAGTCAAGATTGAGGGAAAGATGAACAGAGCAAAGTACAGAGAGATCCTTGATGAAAACCTGCTCCAGAGCGCTCAGGACCTCAGACTGGGGCGACTATAAGCACACAGCCAAGACAACTCAGAAGTGGCTTCAGGACAAGTCTCTGAATGTCCTTGAGTGGCCCAGCCAGAGCCCAGGCTTAAACCTGATCAAACATCTCTTAAAAAAACTGAAAATAGCTGTGCAGCGATGCTCCCCATCCAACCTGACAGAGTTTGAGAGGATCTGCAGAGAAGAATGGGAGAAACTCCCCAAATACAGCTGTGCCAAGCTTGTAGCATCATACCCTGTAATCACTGCCAAAGGTGCTTCAACAAAGTACTGAGTAAAGGGTCTGAATACTTATGTAAATGTGATATTTAGGTTTTTATTTTTAACACATTTGCAAAAATGTCTAGAGACCTGTCTTGGCTTTGTCATTAAGGGGTATTGTGTGTAGATTGATGAGGGGAATAAGGCTGTAACGTAATAATAGAATAAGGCTGTAACGTAATAATAGAATAAGGCTGTAACGTAATAATAGAATAAGGCTGTATCGTAATAATAGAATAAGGCTGTAACGTAATAATAGAATAAGGCTGTAACGTAATAATAGAATAAGGCTGTAACGTAATAATAGAATAAGGCTGTAACGTAATAATAGAATAAGGCTGTAACGTAATAATAGAATAAGGCTGTATCGTAATAATAGAATAAGGCTGTATCGTAATAATAGAATAAGGCTGTATCGTAATAATAGAATAAGGCTGTAACGTAATTATAGAATAAGGCTGTATCGTAATAATAGAATAAGGCTGTAACGTAATAATAGAATAAGGCTGTAACGTAATAATAGAATAAGGCTGTAACGTAATAATAGAATAAGGCTGTAACGTAATAATAGAATAAGGCTGTAACGTAATAATAGAATAAGGCTGTAATGTAATAATAGAATAAGGCTGTATCGTAATAATAGAATAAGGCTGTAACGTAATAATAGAATAAGGTTGTATCGTAATAATAGAATAAGGCTGTGACGTAATAATAGAATAAGGCTGTAACGTAATAATAGAATAAGGCTGTAACGTAATAATAGAATAAGGCTGTAACGTAATAATAGAATAAGGCTGTAACGTAATAATAGGATAAGGCTGTAACGTAATAAAATGTGTAAAAAGTCACAGGGTCTGTATACTCTCCGAATGCCCTGTACATGGTTTCCATTCAGTCCGCTTCGGCCATTATTATGAGCCGTCCTGCCCCCAGAAGCCTCCTGTGATATGTACCTAAAGCAAAGGGTTGACTGGCTGACACAAGGCACCGAGGGAAGCGTCTTTGAGACTGGCGAATCCTTTGTGGATGGCATCTGATTCTGAACATACCACATCATAAAGTAATGACCTCCCGGAGGATGTGTATCTGATACTGTTGACGGGTCTATATTTTCATTACTGTTACCAAGACGATTCCCATAAAGAAATGTCACGGTAAAGAAACGGGAACCATGTTATTTAGTAATATGGACAATGTTCAAACTGGAAGACAAGAGCATTTCTACAAAGTAAAGAAACCAGCTGTTGCATTTCATAATTGTTGTGGGCGCCGAGGTCCCTTTTGAAATTACAGAAAGTCAGGTTTTCAATTAACATCAGTTATTTTTTTTGGACAAACTACTAGAGAAGTTTCGTCCCCGGCAACCAGAATGCATTTTCAGAGAATTCTGCTTTTGTAGAAATGTATGAATCACTGTGCTGTGCAGTAAGGATGAACATTCTGCAGGCCTACGGGCCAGAAAAAGCTGTTTCCTATTAGTCTTGGATATGAGAGATCATCTCTTCTGTGTTGTATTTTACTACCATACATCAAGAGAGGTCATACATTTGGACAAAAAAGAACAACTCCTTTTAATCCTATCCAACACATTCAACTGATGATAACGCTTACCATTTCAACATAATTACAGGCCCAGTCCAAGTCATATCTGTTATTCTAGATCAGGGCATGTCTCATAATATTGCCTTTTTCGGTAAGTGGCTGAGAATGAAAAGACTGAGAGAAAAATAACATTGGAGATCAATTTGAGCCTGGGCCAGTGTTCCGTTCCAAACTGTGATTTTCACCTTCTTGTTGTCTATGTGCCATGCCATGTCTCTCCTTTTCTCAGATAGTCATCGGCAGTTTAAATCCTGCGGATCAAAATTTAATTTGCTTTTACACTTAACCTTGAAAATTGGCTTACGTTAACTGTGTTATAGTGTAAACATTGATTGAGTTTCAACATTTCAGCTCAGCTCGGCTCGTCTGTGGGCTCCAGTCCTCTATGGAGACGAGTGATTAACTAACTGTGATATGAGGATGAGGGACTTTCTGGACAACGGAAACGAAAACATGCGTAACCCCTTGGAACGCGAAGGAGAAGGTTGTATCCGGTTTCTCCTCTCAATTCTGACTGAAGTTACATGCGTTGATACAGCCGACGGACGTGGCCTGTGTATTGCTAAAGAGGAGGACGACAGTATAGGACCTTTTGTTGATGATCAGTAATGAGCCAGTCAAGACAGCTGGGCTACTTCAGGAGCTGCTCAGACAGTCATTCAACCTGCAGCCACGAGTCCCAGTGGGGAGCGATCAGAATGGCTATACCACAGGGAGGCTGCATGCACTGTCTCTCCAAGGAACAGTGAAAAGGGAATCCCATCATTCTCACAGCAATAAAACCTTCTATGGGCAAAAGTAGAGAATCACTGGAATTTTTCTCTCCATATTTCTGGAAAACCACACTCACTGAACAGACCAAGTCTTAGTGCTTTAACGACCAGAAAACAATGCAAGTGGTCTGCAATAAATGTCTGATGGAAATAAATGACGGTCTAACTGGGAAAATATTTCAGCGACATGCAAATTATAAACATATCACTGATGCTGTGAATTCGTACATGTTTGTTGCATATAATAACAAGTTAATAAAGTGTAACGCATCGTGCCAAACACCAGCTCTTCGCTGTGGTACATTCACAATATAACATGCCCCCTTGGGTCTCATTGCTTACATTTTTTATTTCACCTTTATTTAACCAGGTAGGCAAGTTGAGAACAAGTTCTCATTTACAACTGTGACCTGGCCAAGATAAAGCAACGCAGTGAGACACATACTGTACAACAACAAAGAGTTACACATGGAATAAACAAACATACAGTCACTAACACATTAGAAATGTATATATACACAATGTGTGCAAATGAGGTAGGATAAGGGAGGTAAGACAATAAGTAGGCCATAGTGGCAAAATAATTACAATAGAGCAATTTAACACTGGAGTGATAGATGGATGTTTGTGTACAAGTAGTGATAGGGGAAAGTTGCTAGTTACATAGTGTGATATTATTTTGGATGATATGAACCTGAGGGGGCTGAAAGGGGGCCGAAACTGTGGACATATTTTAAAGAGATCTTAAAACACATTTTCAGTGTTGCTTTTCCTCAGGGTGCTTTTAAGTGTCAGTTTGTGTCATTCTTTTGTTTTTTAATCTTATGTTTGTTGTGTAGTAAATATTTAACCTTTTATTTTCAATATCACAATATTATTTTTTACACAAGTTGGCTGTACCTGCAAACTCCAGTATTTTTCCTTCATAGCTTGTTCTCCATCTTTTTTTTAAATAAGGAGCCAATTTGTTTTCAGCACTTTTATTTCCATGACTGATCCAAACTTGTTTTCTCATGGCTCTCTATTGTCCCTCTGCAATAAACATATGGTGAGCAATATGTTTGGAGCATCGAATCACACTAACATTTCAGTATCAAATCATAATACATACAGAATCGTGAGAATCGCAATACCTATCGTATCGGGAATAAGGTATTGTGATAATATCGTGTTGTGAGGTCCTTGGCAAATCCCAGCCATATATATGAGGGTAGAAGAAAGACAAGCGACACAGTAGCCTATGTGATTACGGTAAGGTGTGGGCACTCTAGGGTTAAGTGTGTGTGTCACTATTAAAAGCCAAATGAGTCAGTCAAACACCCCCAATTTAAGTCCTGATTTCTCCTGTTTTCCGGAACCCGCAAATGAACAATTCCCCACATTCACCTCTCAGGTTCTCTTCATTTATGTATTTGTGTTTTGGAGATTAAAGAAAAATAGGAGGATGGAGGGAGGAGGTAGAGAAAAAAAGCTGGTTCAATTTCACCCTCGGTTCGTTTACACATCCGGACTCAGTCATGAAGAGCCTGAGAGACGAATCGGCACAATAGCAGCAGCAGAGAGAGCTGCAAAGTGCATTGCTGATGAAAAACATAAAAGACGCATTTAATTGGGCCCATTTATCCAGTCAGGTAGGCCACTCCCCTTTACCCCGCTGTGCTTGTGTACTGTACAACTACCACAGCACCGGCTTCTCCTGTTCCATGAATTGTGTTTCTTACGGGAAGTAGGCTGTAAAGTATAGGCCACCGGAATAATTACGGCAATTTATGATCAAAGCTAGAACAATGTCCAAGACAAGTACAAGGTGACATCGGATAGCAGCACATCTGATGATACGCGGGGAATCTGAGATTGCCAAAAGGTGCCCTGCCAAGGTAGAGGCTGCTGAGAGCTGAAACCGCATCACTACACTTTATTACTGAAAAACAAGCGTCTGGAAGTCACTCACACAGGTACCAATTATCCCTTACGACGTGAGTATTACCTTGTGAACTTGGAGTGAACTCAGGTGCCTGTGTTGTGTGATCTATGTTGCACAGGATATTATATGGGGTCAACACACAGATGTTGTATAGGGAGCTATTGTATAGCGGCTGTATGGCGGTAAAGTGGATTATTAAAAACAGTAAAAACATGTGGTCGGTTTGATTTATTTCCAGGTGCAAAGATGTAGTAGAGATCACGTCAAGAGACACGTGTGTTATCTCAATATGGATAGATTGGATTGACATTATTTCATTATACTAAAGCTTGATCACGTGACCTAGGCCTATACTTCAACATTCTTTCCCCCATATTCTATGCATCAAAATGACCCATTCACTCTGTCTCTCTCCAAACCTTTTTCAACTTTAAGACATTACAGGCTGACTGCTGTAGCAACCCTATCTCTCCTGTACCCCTCAACCCTATCTCTCCTGCACCCCTCAACCCTATCTCTCCTGTACCCCTCAACCCTATCTCTCCTGTACCCCTCAACCCTATCTCTCCTGTACCCCTCAACCCTATCTCTCCTGTACCCCTCAACCCTATCTCTCCTGTACCCCTCAACCCTATCTCACCTGTACCCCTCAACCCTATCTCTCCTGTACCCCTCAACCCTATCTCTCCTGTACCCCTCAGGCATACGGTATCTCCACTCTCTACAGTTCTGAGATTGGTTTAGGAAAGATATATGTTCAGATCCTACACTGCTTATGCAGGCTGTGGTTTCTTGAGAGAGAATTAGGAAGATATATATATATATACACACACACACACACACACATATATACAGTTGAAGTCAGAGTTTACATACACTTAGGTTGGAGTCATTAAAACTCGTATTTCAACCACTCCACAAATTTCTTGTTAAACTATAGTTTTGGCAAGTCGGTTACGACATCTACTTTGTTCATGACACAAGTAATTTGTCCAACAATTGCTAACAGACAGATTATTTCACATATAATTCACTGTATCACAATTCCAGTGGGTCAGAAGTTTACATACGCTAAGTTGACTGTGCCTTTAAACACCTTGGAAAATTCCAGAAAATGATGCCATGGCTTTAGAAGCTTCTAATAAGCTAATTGACATTATTTGAGTCAATTGGAGGTGTACCTGTGGATGTATTTCAAGGCCTACCTTCAAACTCAGTGCCTCTTTGGTTGACATCATAGGAAAATCAAAAGAAATCAGCCAAGACCTCAGAAAAATAATTGTTGACCTCCACAAGTCTGATTCACCCTTGGGAGCAATTTCCAAATGCCTGAAGGTACCACATTAATCTGTACAAACAATAGTATGCAAGTATAAACACCATGGGATCATGCAGCTGTCATACCGCTTAGGAAGGAGACGCTGTTATGGTGAGTGAATGAGGACCCAAAAGCGAACTAACTTAAACAGAGCTTCTTTAATAACCAAACATAGGTAGGCTCAGATAGACCGGCAGATTCCGACAGGACAGGACAAGGTTACAGCAAACATGACGATAGTCTGGCTCAGGCATGAAACACAAACAAACAAGAATCCGACAAGGACAGGAGCAGAAACAGAGAGAGATATAGGGACCTAATCAGAGGGAAAAAAGGGAACAGGTGGGGAACGGGGTGAATGGGTAATTAGAGGAGACAAGGGACAGCTGGGGGAAAGCGGGGGAGAAAAGGTAACCTAACACGACCAGCAGAGGGAGACAGGGTGAAGGGAAAGGACAGAGACAAGACAACATGACAGTACCCCCCCACTCACCGAGCGCCTCCTGGCGCACTCGAGGAGGAAACCTGGCGGCCACGGAGGAAATCATCAATCAGCGCACGGTCCAGCACGTCCCGAGATGGAACCCAACTCCTCTCCTCAGGACCGTACCCCTCCCAGTCAACTAGGTACTGATGACCACGGCCCCGAGGACGCATGTCCAAGATCTTACGGACCCTGTAGATAGGTGCGCCCTCGACAAGGATGGGGGGGGGGGGAAGACGAGCGGGGGCGCGAAGAACGGGCTTAACACAGGAGACATGGAAGACCGGGTGGACGCGACGAAGATATCGCGGAAGAAGAAGTCGCACTGCGACAGGATTAATGACCTGAGAGATACGGAATGGACCAATGAACCGCGGGGTCAACTTGCGAGAAGCCGTCTTAAGGGGAAGGTTCTGAGTGGAGAGCCAAACTCTCTGACCGCGACAATACCTAGGGCTCTTAGTTCTACGCTTATTAGCAGCTCTCACAGTCTGCGCCCTATAACGGCAAAGTGCAGACCTGACCCTCTTCCAGGTGCGCTCGCAACGTTGGACAAAAGCCTGAGCGGAGGGGACGCTGGACTCGGCGAACTGAGATGAGAACAACGGAGGCTGGTACCCGAGGCTACTCTGAAAAGGAGATAGCCCGGTCGCAGACGAAGGAAGCGAGTTGTGGGCGTATTCTGCCCAGGGGAGCTGTTCTGACCAAGACGCAGGGTTGCGAAAAGAAAGACTGCGTAAGATGCGACCAATAGTCTGATTGGCCCGTTCTGCTTGACCGTTAGACTGGGGGTGAAAGCCGGAAGAGAGACTGACGGAAGCCCCAATCAAACGGCAAAACTCCCTCCAAAATTGAGACGTGAATTGCGGACCTCTGTCCGAAACGACGTCTGACGGAAGGCCATGAATTCTGAAAACATTCTCGATGATGATTTGTGCCGTCTCTTTAGCAGAAGGAAGCTTAGCAAGGGGAATGAAATGAGCCGCCTTAGAGAACCTATCGACAACCGTAAGAATAACAGTCTTCCCCGCTGACGAAGGCAGTCCGGTGACAAAATCTAAGGCGATGTGAGACCACGGTCGAGAGGGAATAGGAAGCGGCCTGAGACGGCCGGCAGGAGGAGAGTTACCGGACTTAGTCTGCGCGCAGACCGAACAAGCAGCCACGAAACGACGCGTGTCATGCTCCCGGGTGGGCCACCAGAAACGCTGGCGAATGGAAGCAAGCGTACCCCGAACGCCAGGGTGGCCGGCTAACTTGGCAGAGTGAGCCCACTGAAGAACGGCCAGACGAGTAGGAACGGGAACGAAAAGAAGGTTCCTAGGACAAGCGCGCGGCGACGGAGTTTGAGTGAGTGCTTGCTTTACCTGCCTCTCAATTCCCCAGACAGTCAACCCGACAACACGCCCCTCAGGGAGAATCCCCTCGGGGTCAGTGGAGGCTACTGAAGAACTGAAGAGACGAGACAAAGCATCAGGCTTGGTGTTCTTAGAGCCCGGGCGATAAGAAATCACGAACTCGAAACGAGCGAAAAACAGCGCCCAACGCGCCTGACGCGCATTAAGTCGTTTGGCAGAACGGATGTACTCAAGGTTCCTATGGTCAGTCCAAACGACAAAAGGAACGGTCGCCCCCTCCAACCACTGTCGCCATTCGCCTAGGGCTAACCGGATGGCGAGCAGTTCGCGGTTACCCACATCATAGTTACGTTCCGACGGCGACAGGCGATGAGAAAAATACGCGCATGGGTGGACCTTGTCGTCAGAGAGGGAGCGCTGAGAAAGGATGGCTCCCACTCCCACCTCTGACGCGTCAACCTCGACAACGAACTGTCTAGAGACGTCAGGTGTAACAAGGATAGGAGCGGATGTAAAACGATTCTTGAGGAGATCAAAAGCTCCCTGGGCGGAAACGGACCACTTAAAGCACGTCTTGACAGAAGTAAGGGCTGTGAGAGGAGCTGCCACCTGACCGAAATTACGGATGAAACGACGATAGAAGTTCGCGAAGCCGAGAAAGCGCTGCAGCTCGACGCGTGACTTAGGGACGGGCCAATCAATGACAGCTTGGACCTTAGCGGGATCCATCTTAATGCCTTCAGCGGAAATAACAGAACCGAGAAATGTGACGGAGGAGGCATGAAAAGTGCACTTCTCAGCCTTCACAAAAAGACAATTCTCTAAAAGGCGCTGGAGGACACGTCGAACGTGCTGAACATGAATCTGGAGTGACGGTGAAAAAATCAGGATATCGTCAAGGTAAACGAAAACAAAGATGTTCAGCATGTCTCTCAGGACATCATTGACTAATGCCTGAAAGACAGCTGGAGCGTTAGCGAGGCCGAAAGGAAGAACCCGGTATTCAAAGTGCCCTAACGGAGTGTTAAACGCCGTCTTCCACTCGTCCCCCTCCCTGATGCGCACGAGATGGTAAGCGTTACGAAGGTCCAACTTAGTGAAAAACCTGGCTCCCTGCAGGATCTCGAAGGCTGAAGACATAAGAGGAAGCGGATAACGATTCTTCACTGTTATGTCATTCAGCCCTCGATAATCTATGCAGGGGCGCAGAGACCCGTCCTTCTTCTTGACAAAAAAAAACCCCGCTCCGGCGGGAGAGGAGGAGGGGACTATGGTACCGGCGTCAAGAGCTACAGACAAATAATCCTCGAGAGCCTTACGTTCGGGAGCCGACAGAGAGTATAGTCTACCCCGGGGGGGGGTGGTTCCCGGAAGGAGATCAATACTACAATCATACGACCGGTGTGGAGGAAGAGAGGTGGCCCTGGACCGACTGAACACCGTGCGCAGATCGTGATATTCCTCCGGCACCCCTGTCAAATCACCAGGCTCCTCCTGTGAAGAAGAGACAGAGGAAACAGGAGGGATAGCAGACATTAAACATTTCACATGACAAGAGACGTTCCAGGAGAGGATAGAATTACTAGACCAATTAATGGAAGGATTATGACAAACTAGCCAGGGATGGCCCAAAACAACAGGTGTAAAAGGTGAACGAAAAATTAAAAAAGAAATGGTTTCACTATGATTACCAGAAACAGTGAGGGTTAAAGGTAGCGTCTCACGCTGAATCCTGGGGAGAGGACTACCATCCAGGGCGAACAAGGCCGTGGGCTCCTTTAACTGTCTGAGAGGAATGTCATGTTCCCGAGCCCAGGTCTCGTCCATAAAACAGCCCTCCGCCCCAGAGTCTATTAAGGCACTGCAGGAAGCTGACGAACCGGTCCAGCGTAGATGGACCGACAAGGTAGTGCAGGATCTTGAAGGAGAGACAGGAGTAGTAGCGCTCACCAGTAGCCCTCCGCTTACTGACGAGCTCTGGCCTTTTACTGGACATGAAGTGACAAAATGACCAGCGGCACCGCAATAGAGACAGAGGCGGTTGGTGATTCTCCGTTCCCTCTCCTTAGTCGAGATGCGGATACCTCCCAGCTGCATGGGCTCAGCACCCGAGCCGGCAGAGGAAGATGGTAGTGATGCGGAGAGGGAGGCGACGGAGAGCGCGAGCTCCTTTCCACGAGCTCGGTGACGAAGATCAACCCGTCGCTCAATGCGAATAGCGAGTTCAATCAAGGAATCCACGCTGGAAGGAACCTCCCGGGAGAGAATCTCATCCTTTACCTCTGCGCGGAAACCCTCCAGAAGACGAGCGAGCAAGGCCGGCTCGTTCCAGCCACTGGAGACAGCAAGAGTGCGAAACTCAATAGAGTAGTCTGTTATGGATCGATTGCCTTGACATAGGGAAGACAGGGCCCTGGAAGCCTCCTCCCCAAAAACAGATCGATCAAAAACCCGTATCATCTCCTCCTTAAAGTCTTGATACTGGTTAGTACACTCAGCCCTTGCCTCCCAGATTGCCGTGCCCCACTCACGAGCCCGTCCAATAAGGAGAGATATGACGTAGGCGACACGAGCAGTGCTCCTGGAGTAAGTGTTGGGCTGGAGAGAAAACACAATATCACACTGGGTGAGGAACGAGCGGCATTCAGTGGGCTCCCCAGAGTAACACGGCGGGTTATTGATTCTGGGCTCCGGAGATTCGAAAGCCCTGGAAGTGGCCGGTGGATCGAGGCGGAGATGGTGAACCTGTTCTGTGAGGTTGGAGACTTGGGTGGCCAGGGTCTCAACGGCATGTCGAGCAGCAGACAATTCCTGCTTGTGTCTGCCTAGCATCGCTCCCTGGATCTCGACGGCTGAGTGGAGAGGATCCGAAGTCGCTGGGTCCATTCTTGGTCGGATTCTTCTGTTATGGTGAGTGAATGAGGACCCAAAAGCGAACTAACTTAAACAGAGCTTCTTTAATAACCAAACATAGGTAGGCTCAGATAGACCGGCAGATTCCGACAGGACAGGACAAGGTTACAGCAAACATGACGATAGTCTGGCTCAGGCATGAAACACAAACAAACAAGAATCCGACAAGGACAGGAGCAGAAACAGAGAGAGATATAGGGACCTAATCAGAGGGAAAAAAGGGAACAGGTGGGGAACGGGGTGAATGGGTAATTAGAGGAGACAAGGGACAGCTGGGGGAAAGCGGGGGAGAAAAGGTAACCTAACACGACCAGCAGAGGGAGACAGGGTGAAGGGAAAGGACAGAGACAAGACAACATGACAGACGCGTTCGTTCTGTCTCCTAGAGATGAACGTACTTTGGTGCGAAAAGCGCAAATCAATCCCAGAACAACAGCAAAGGACCTTGTGAAGATGCTAGAGGAAACCAGTACAAAGTATCTATATCCACAGTAAAACTAGTCCTATATCGACATAATCTGAAAGGCCGCTCAGCAAGGAAGAAGCCACTGCTCCAAAACCGCCATAAAAAAGTCAGACTACAGTTTGCAACTGCACATGGGGACAAAGATCATACTTTTTGAGAAATGTCCTCTGGTCTGATGAAACAAAAATAGAACTGTTCGGCCTTAATGACCATTGTTATGTTTGGAGGAAAAAGGGGGAGGCTTGCAAGCCGAAGAACACCATCCCAACCGTGAAGCACAGGGGTAGCAGCATCATGTTGTGGGGGTGCTTTGCTGCTGGAGGGACTTGTGCACTTCACAAAATAGATGGCATCATGAGGTAGGAAGATTATGTAGATATATTGAAGCAACAGTTTAAGACAGGAAGTTAAAGCTTGGTCACAAATGGATCTTCCAAATGGACAATGACCCCAAGCATATTTCCAAAGTTGTGGCAAAATGGCTTAAGGACAACAAAGTCAAGGTATTGGAGTGGACATCACAAAGCCCTGACCTCAATCCCATAGAAAATGTGTGGGCAGAACTGACAAAGCGTGTGCGAGCAAGGAGGCCTACAAACCTGACTCAGTTACACCTGCTCTGCCAGGAGGAATGGGCCAGAATTCATCCAACTTATTGTAGGAAGCTTGTGGAAGGCTACCTGAAACATTTGACCCAAGTTAAACAATTTAAAGGCAATGCTACCAAATACTAATTGAGTGTATGTAAACTTCTGACCCACTGGGAATGTGATGAAAGAAGTAAAAGCTGAAATAAATAATTCTCTCTACTATTATTCTGACATTTCACATTCTTAAAATAAAGTGGTGATCCTAACTGACCTAAGACAGGACATTTTTACTAGGATTAAATGTCAGGAATTGTGAAAAACTGAGTTTAAATGTATTTGGCTAAGGGGTATGTAAACGTATATATATATATATATATATATATATATATATATATATATATATATATATATAGGATAGAGAGAGAGCATGAGAAAGAGATGAGAGACAGAGAAAGAACATGACAGAGAAAGAGACTGACCCTTCTTGGCATGTGGACAACAGTAGAGTAGTACACTACGTGTCAAGGAGTGAAGTTTTGGGGAACCCCAGCAGACAGGAGATATCATGCAGACAGAGGCACTGTGCAGGGGGGAACAATCCATGTGTTGTCGTCCTCTTGTGTGTCCAGGTGCTTTAAGTCTATTCATTCATGCCATTCAAATGCACCTGCAAACAGTACAGTGGATTGAATGGTTCTCTTGTTAGGGCTTGTGTTGTTTCAGAGGCGTGGTACTATGATGCAGGTGTGAAATATGCAGGAGGTCATTGGACATGGGCCTAGACTAGAGGCAAAGCTAAATTCTTCGATATTGAGAGCTAGGAGCCAATGACAATAGTTAGCAGTCACAGCGAGCCAAATTTGTTTACTATAGAGCACGATAAACTATAGTTTTAAACATTCAGGTTTCTATTCTATTTCATTCGGATACTCACCTTTCATAAGGCCTCCGTTGCTCACCTTAGTAGCCTCCCTTCGCTGCACAACTTCCAAGTATCAATAGTAACAGTAGTGAAATCAAGTTCACAACTCCAAGCCTTCGTGAACAAATATACAGGTATCTGCCAAAATAAAGGAAACACCAACATAAAGTGTCTTAATATTGTGTTGGACCACCACAAGCTGCCAGAACAGCTTCAATGCATCTTGGCAGAGTTTCTACAAGTGTCTGGAATTCTATTGGAGGGATGTGACTCCATTCTTCCACGAGAAATTCCATCATTTGGTGTTTAGTTGATGGTGTCTCAGGCGCCGCTCCAGAATCTCCCATAAGTCTTCAATTTGGTTGATGTCCGGTGACTGAGACACACAGACACACCCTCTCAGCTCTTTGAGACCCTCTTTCAAAGTCACTGAGATCTCTTCTTCTAGACATGGTAGATAAAATAATGGGCCACTGGGCATTTTTCTACATGACCCTCAGCATGATGGGATGTTAAATGCTTAATTAACATTTGTGCTTAACCGTTCAATATACTTTGTTTCCTTCATTTACTGAGGCCTTTCCTTTATTCTGACGGCTACATGTGGTCCGTTGTTCAACATGAGAGGCGCGTGGGGAGATTGATAGAGATTATGAGTGGGAATTCTTCACAATGACTACCGGTGTGCCAGCCAATCACTTGAATGTCACGGTCATCCCCTCTGTGTGGCAGTGGCATAAACGGTGTCATGCTATCAAAGGCTACTATCAACGATTCATTCATCATCTTTGCTTGAATCATGTTTGTACTATGTTTGTTAGTAGGTAGTTGACAACTTGCATTCAGCAAGGCTCATTGCAAACCTGCCATTATAAACAAACATGTGTGGCTGTCTTTGACTGACAATTCCATAATGATGCCTGCAGTTGTTCTAGAGAGACAGAGAGAGGGCTGACTGGTCTGGTGGAATCCGCAAATAAAACAAAGAAATGTTTAGATATTATTGCCATGGCAATGTTGTTAGAACTAGGCCTAGCTTCTCCCAACTTGTTGTCCCCATACCATACGTTCCATGGCATGACATGCTTAGGGACTGCACCCAGCAGTGACATCATGAAAATCCCTCATCTCTTTCCTCCAGGTAGGTGGTAGGCAGGCATACCAGGCAGGTGGAATGTACCCATTGTCAGACAGCTAGTGCTCAGTAGGTAGGACTGTAGGGGGAAGGTGATGGGCTGGGTAGATACAGCAGGCTGGAGCTGGCCTGGAGCTAGGCTGCTCTCAAAGCCCACCTCAGTACGTGCCTGTCAGGCAGCTTACCCCTGTGTGGTAAAACAGCCTGGAAGAATTCCTCCTTGGTCCTCCCCTCGTTCCCTGCCTGAAACAGATGCATATCCTTTTGATGTGCGGCGGGCCAGAGCAGGATCATTTGATGAATGATATCCTCCTCTTCATATGTTCTAGTCTTCCCCCTCTACTGAGGTAATGGTCTCCCGGCCTGTCCCGTCTCACTCTGACACGACGAACAGGCAGGATAACATAATAAACCTTAATGGATTTATCCCAGCCGAGATGTTGTAGTAATAACGTCTTCAGTATCATATATCAACAGCGAGTAGAAGTAGCGAGGCTACACAATGTGTGTTTACATGACAGCGGCCAATCATTTGTCATTAACCCCCAGGCTGATGTTATCAAGTCTTTTCATAGCGATTTATGTCCACTCTGGATGACATCACTACACTAATTCATGACGGGAGCCAAAAAAAAGTAATAGGATCACATAGCTACAGTGTAAACACCGTGGTGACGATACTCCGATAAAGAGAAACGATCATTACGCAACTACAGCTGTCTCCACAACACCCCTTAATGGACCGCCAAGCTCCAAGACTTAGTATACTGTATTTCGCCTGGTTCCTGATCGTTGTCATGCAAATGACCATAGGAGTTGGCTACACATCAGAAACAGATCTTTATTATGCTGTTATTATCTAGTCATCTCTCTAGTCCATGTGACCAGGATGCTATGGAGTCCGTATGGACTTGATCTGGGAACAGAGACATAAGGATGACAATCCCCCCTGTCCTATTTTATGACAGGCTGGAGTTGGCTTTGCTTTGATTCATCTGTCCAGAGTCCCCAGACATCCTGGTGTATATACCATTGCATTGCATTTTGCAGAGAAGAAGAAGAAGAAGCCTATTTTTATAATGGCTGGCTTTGAATGGGAACTAGAACCAGATGGGGGGAAATTGAAGTTAAATGCAGCTGGAATCCATGTAAGTGGCAGAATCTTTTGGCGATGGAGAGGGGGTGTGAGGTCATCATATGTGCCACGCATGGGTCACTGTGCATTTCTATGGACTGGGATAGCAGAGATATTGGTGGATGTGCTAGAGGAGGAACAGATCATTATTTTCACATCAATCGCAAATGGCATTACAGTACATTAAGCCTGCTGTACTAAGGCATCTTGTTACATTGCCAGTTGATCAGCTGGCCACTAGTTATATGTAAGTCCTTAGATGTTACTTGAGTTGCATTTTTCCTTATTGCATTTGCCTCCATTCTAGTTCTAAACTGCTTTCAAAGTAGATATCCCACAGTATAGCACCTCCGGTCAAGTCTAGCATTTATGGAAATCTCAAACTGTACTGTACATAAAACGGTCTGGAAACAGTTTCAGCAAAGTTGTTCTACAGTTTTAGCCAAGATAACAAAAAGTAAAATGGTGAGACTGTCCTGACAATGTGAGACTGTAATTCAAGTCAATATGAAGAAGTGATATAGGTGAGTAGAGTAGACAGACAGACGTGGTGAGTAGAGTAGACAGACAGACGAGGTGAGTAGAGTAGACAGACAGACGAGGTGAGTAGAGTAGACAGACAGACAGACGAGGTGAGTAGAGTAGACAGACAGACAGACGAGGTGAGTAGAGTAGACACAGACAGACAGACGAGGTGAGTAGAGTAGACAGACAGACAGACGAGGTGAGTAGAGTAGACAGACAGACGAGGTGAGTAGAGTAGACAGACAGACGAGGTGAGTAGAGTAGACACAGACAGACGAGGTGAGTAGAGTAGACAGACGAGGTGAGTAGAGTAGACAGACAGACAGACGAGGTGAGTAGAGTAGACAGACAGACGAGGTGAGTAGAGTAGACAGACGAGGTGAGTAGAGTAGACAGACAGACAGACGAGGTGAGTAGAGTAGACAGACAGGTGAGTAGAGTAGACAGACAGACGAGGTGAGTAGACAGACAGACGAGGTGAGTAGAGTAGACAGACAGACGAGGTGAGTAGAGTAGACAGACAGACGAGGTGAGTAGAGTAGACAGACAGACGAGGTGAGTAGAGTAGACAGACAGACGAGGTGAGTAGAGTAGACAGACAGACGAGGTGAGTAGAGTAGACAGACAGACGAGGTGAGTAGAGTAGACAGACGAGGTGAGTAGAGTAGACAGACAGACGAGGTGAGTAGAGTAGACAGACAGACAGGTGAGGTGAGTAGAGTAGACAGACAGACAGGTGAGGTGAGTAGAGTAGACAGACAGGTGAGGTGAGTAGACAGACAGGTGAGGTGAGTAGACAGGTGAGTAGACAGACAGGTGAGTAGACAGACAGGTACATGGCACAGTAACATTAGTAGAAGCATTAACATCTTTCAAGTAGTATATTTGGGGCTGGCAGCCAGCCATGTTGTAAAGGAATACTCGTTGGCAAATTTGATGAAATCAGAGATGACAAAAGTTCAAAGCCACATCTGATTAAAGGTAGAGCCATCTGAAAAATTGTCTCGATTCTTCATACAGATGAAAAGGAGTGATAGATGGTATAATCACTTCTTATACAATGTGTGTGATCCATCTAGAACATCACAAGGGTTGAAGGGAATCTGCAGTATAACTCTGCACACCTGAATCCCCCGTCCCCCCCAAGAGAACTACACCCCCTCATTCCCCCAGAGAAAGTTAAAAGGACAACCAAAATGTAAGGCAAGCTTCCCAATCCCTACAGCATTCCTTCATTTACAGCTAAAAAAACAACAGCACTCCCTTTGAAGAGGTATTGAGGTCCGAGCTTGATTACCATTTGAGATTGAACCAGGTCTGGCAACGCGGTGTAGAAAAATGACTGCTGGCAGGCAGGTCTATTGGTTACGGACGTCTCCATGAGGTGGCTTAGATGGAATATCCAGGGTCCTCCTGTCTGAGAGGGGCGACTTAAGGCCATGCTTTTACCCTGTGTGTTCCACTTTCACAGGGCCCACGCATCTGGGCCACAGCTGGGAGCTGGGACTGTGTGTGTGTGTGTGTGTGTGTGTGTCAGAAACAGAGACGGAGGGAGAGACAGAAGGAGAGAGATGGAGCACAAGGGGGGCTCTTTACCGTGATTGAGCAGTGAGCACAATGTACCGGGTCTGAGAATATTAAAAACGAATGGAAACTCCTATATAAAACGTGTGGACATGAGGCACTGAGACGTACAACAGGACCAGTTGAAACATTACAGGTTGTCACACATACGTCAGCACTATATGTGCCTGATGGGAGATGGCAGGGTATTTTAACGGTATACATTGGGAATGAGATCACCTACTCTGGTTTAAGTCAGTAAAAGCTCATCAATGGTAGTTCTTCTTGAAGCAAATTAGATTTTGTTCTGAGTTAAACATGAATTCTTTGACACAGTATATTTGAGAGTCTGGAAGCATTTTATTTATATGTAGCTATCGTGGCCAGTGGCTAACCAACAAAACAATTAAATACAAAATATATTCATTTGCTAAAAATGCTTTATTGGAGAACATGGACAATAATATATAAACCGATGTCTTTTCTTCCGGCCATACTGGCAGAGCAGACCCATGTTTGTACAGTAGTAACCAAATGGAAAATATCATAACTCAGTACAAAGAATATTAAAACAAGAAAACAAACTAAAATATATATATAGTGACAGACCACAGGGGGCTGCTGAGGGGAGGACAGCTCAGAATAAATGGCTGGAACAGACCAAATGGAATACCATTCCACCTATCCTGCTCCAGTCTCTACCACCAACCTGTCCTCCCAGAGTAAGATGCCACCAACCTCCTGTGTGATAAACATCCACTAAAAAAATAAATACTGATAGTTCACTAAAACAGTCACAGGTGGTAAACACTTCACTACATGCTACATCAAGGTAAAAAGAGACCATCATTTATCAGTATGGAGAAATAAAGCCAATGGTAAAACAGGTTTAGTCATTAGTTCAGTTCTCATCAGATCGCTTCCTGGATCTATTGGACCGCTTTAATGTAACAGAGTGGGAGTACGAACAGGTGTGTGTGTGTGTGTGTGTGGGGGGGGGGGGGGGGGGGGAATGCAATGTCTCTGTGTGAGAACGATTGACAAAGACAAGGCACTCAACCGCAAACTCCAATTCAAACCACAGTTCCAGTCAGGCCAACAACGTCAGATGACAGTTGCCCACATACTGCAGCTACACAGCGATGGCTTGTTTTAAGATCACTAAATGAGTCTACGCTTTCCACTGACTTATTTGAAGTGTGCATGGGGACAAAGGGACAAAGCCAAACACTCAAAAGAATCAATATGATCACGTTAGCCATGGACACGGTAAGAGTTGTAGGAAACATTACTAAGAGGGGCATTGACTTCCTACATGTATCATGTTTTCATCCTCAACTAAACCACATCTTGTTACACCATGAGGAAACTTTTTGCATCGTTCTCTAAAAACAACAATCTTTGCCTCTGCACACCTTTTAAAATGAACAGTTGAACCCAGTTTAAAACACATTTAAAAATACTGATAGTTGCACAATTAGAGAAACCAATTTCTAATGGTGAGTTGAAATAAAGTACATACTCAGTGTGGTAAGACTGAAGCCCAGTGGCAGTAGCAGCAGAACGAGAGAGGAGGAGGAGAGAGTAGGAGAAAATACAGGAGAAGGGGAGAATAAGAGGTGTGTGCGTTGGAGAGGGACATCTAGCTGTTGAGTGGTCCTCGTATTAATCTTTTAACTGTTTTAGAGGAGATAGTTGTGTCGTATTCATTAGGCACCAAACAGAGGGAAACAGACTGAAGCAGGCAGGGACTATCTGGACTTGTCCAATGACAACCGCTTGTTTTCGTTTTTCCTGGTGAAAAACGTTTGAAAAAGTTTTACTATGGTGTGCCCTAATGAATACGACCCTGATGTTCCCCATTTTGACCTTTGACCACATTTGACCTTAGGTAGCCTTCTCCAGGGACTGATAGTACTCCACCAGGACAGCCCAGGCTTTGGGGGCCATGAAGCCTTCCGGAGGGTTCTGTCCTTCGCGAGCCATCTTACGCATCCGTGTCCCTGAGATGAAGTCATAGTCTTGATGGCTGAAAGAAAATGAAGAAAAAAATGTAGAAGGCACCGTCTCATTTCAACAGCCTGACCCTGAAATGTTGTCTGGTAAGTGAGGAACGATCTTCTAATTTACTGTGTGGATGAATGGTATGACCAACTCAATTCAAGGACACTTTAGGAAGAGTTCGTCGAGGGAACTTCACAAAATGCACTTCATATGCTTGAAAAAAAAGGCCATGTATTTCTGTAATTGAAGTAAACACGCACTCGAGCCCCCTTATGCCAGGGGACCTGGGATATCAAAAGAACCTCAGACACATGAACCAGCAGCACACAGAGACGTTGCTTCAAGCCAGCGGCAAAGAGCGAGCGCAACCTAAACGTCAGACCTTCGCCGTCAAATTCAAACCTTCTGTTAGACTTCTCAGTTTAAACAACTGGTTCAAAAATAAACACGGGCCAAAAAAATTGTCTAAACACAGCTAATTAGTCTCAAACCAAAATGAGAAAATTCCTGTAAAAAACAGACTAGTCTAAATACAATCTTCCATGACTCCGCCACACACAAGTAGGGGATAAATTAAATATTTGTCAATGATTAGATTCATTAGATACTACTGTAGATTCCTTCATTTAGACAAAGGGGGCAACATTCAATCACATTCCTTCTCTCGCCACTGTTACAATGCACTTTCCTCATAATAATCACATTTGTCAAATGTGGTTTCGTTTGTCAGCGGCTTGCGGTCGTGTGGACTGTTGTGCGCAGCGGCGCGTCTTGTACGGATTTGTACTGTTAGAGCCGCAGCAAGAGTCACGACGTTTCCACACATTAAACCTCATCATGGATTCCTGACCAGCAGAGTTGTAGTAGGATGTAAACTCCAGGTACACATATTCTGCAGTGTCCTCTCCTGTCTACCTCACTCCTGAAACTACATATTGAAGCCCGCAGACAATTTAAGGGTTGGTTTGGGGTTCAATTTCATTCAGAAAATGTCACTTTTTCCCCTCCATTCTTGAATTGGACTTGAAATGAGTCAATGAATCTCATTCTTAAGGACTCTGGGTTCTGGTCTATTCTTTGAACCCACTTGCAGATGTAAATCAGCTGTCAGCTAAATCTGATACAAATGTATGATTTGTCAGGTGTCCTGAAAGGTGTGTTTTTGTAGTACATGGTCCCTGTTCAAATCAACTGAATAGACCAGTTAAATAACCTCCCTAATTCCTCCCCTAGTACTGCTGACTAACCGTCATGTTATTTTCCTCTGCACGACAGTGAGTCCTGAGCCTGCAGGACAGTACAATGCAGACCAGGCTGACAGCCAGGTGGCAGAACCCAGAACCCCGTGTATGTCTGACACTCCAGGTGTGCCAACGAGTCCGCTTCTCCATCTCCATAGGCAGCAATGGGATCACCTTCCTCCTGACCTCCGTAATGCAAACCCACTGTTGAACACATCTACTACTGTATTCTCCCCATAAATTACTGTATTCTCCCCATAAATTACTGTATTCTCCCCATAAATTACTGTATTCTCCCCATAAATTAGTGAATTTTGTACTGGAAAATCACACCTTTTTATCATATTGTCCTATTTCCTATCAGATCTATAGCTCAGGCCATGGGGCTAACACTTGCAGTCTCGCTGGGAAGAAATAAACATTCTAGAATTGCATTCTAGAACATTCTAGAACCTGTTCTACTGTATACTACGCTCAATGTGTTCTGGTCCTAAAAACTTTGATGAAATACTTTGATGAACTCTGATTGTGGAGGACTTGTATTCATTACAATAGGTGGAAATGACAGGGCAGAGAGAGAGTGAGACACACAGAGAAAGAGCGAGGGGGGAGGGGGAGCACAAACTCCAAACTCGGCGGAGGAGGAACACTTAATATGCGGTCAAATGAGAAACAGCTTGCGCTGATTTTAGCCATTACACTATAGAGGCAGACTTTAAGGGCGATCGTTGGCAATTAGGCCTAGCATCTATATTCCTCTCACATTTGGCAGCGCCGGCCGGCACAATGTGCACAAGGAGTGGTCGAGAACAGACGGAATGCCATAAATTTCACAAGGCGCCAACCAGAGCCTTTGAAATGGTGATTTAGCGTTTACTTTCTCTCAGCTCTCCCTAGCTGCTAGCCTAGCACTGATACGGTCAGAAAGAGCCAGTCATTGCGGCTTTGACATTTTCTGGCGTAGCTCTTTTCGGGTCTTCAGGTTTCATATTAATAAAAACAACACAATTGAGCTGAAATTAAGTCGCCTGTTATATAATGTTATTGTGACAGTCAGAAAACTGACAATTACTTTCCTGGAAGGAGTAGAATATAACGTGGTTAAGGTTCTTGACAAGCCAGACTGCTGACTCGGCAGTTCTTAAGGGGGCTTGTTGAGAAGAGCACAATAGTAACCACTATAGGACCTTTGTCCCATTACTCTTACATGTCCACTGAGTCACACTGCAGAATTCTCACGCTTTAGCAGGAAGATTTACTGCTATCCAAACGGTCTTATCCAACTGTAAAACTAGATTAAAAACACTGGATAATGGATAGTTCAGCCACTCGAAGTAGAAGACAAGCTGATAGAGAAATACTCATTGATTGTACCTTTATAACATACCAAATGGTTCTGGAGTGAGCCTTTATCAACATACTGGACTACTGGTATGGAGAGACAGATTATAAACCACCTTGTCAGTTGTGGCTCTTATTGTTGAGTAATTCTCCTGCTTTCAATCCAGGAAGGAAATATATCTCTGTGCTCCATTTCTGAATCCCATGCCTAGGTGAAACCCAACTAGGTGTGGGGAAATATTTCCTTTCAGACTAGTTCTCCTGGTGATTGTGATTCCCCCCCCCCCCCCGATATACAAATACTATATTTATCTTGTCAACTCAATTTATTCTGATATCAAAACATGCGCCATGGAAAAAGGGTGTACCCCTTCTGATCAATCAGTTCCTACTTTTTAAGTCATCATATTCCTTTAATCAGTCAGATCAGTTTTCAGTCATGATATTCTAAGCCAGACATGGCTATAAAGTGATAGCGTGGACGGTATTAAAGCCCATAGCACACAGAGATTGCACGATTTTCATTAGTCATCGGCTGCAGTATCCGTACACAGACTTTTTACAGACTTTAATTAATAGCAGTTCTCTGTGATTTCCGAACGACTTCAAAAGCTCTGAGAAAGCCACAAAACTTTGTAAAGAGCATAAGAAAGCAAAGGAGTTCCTGTTATTCTTGGCTTTGCCGTTTGCCGTAGATAAGGAAGAAAAACACATGGGAGGTTTCAGTGGAGAAGCTTAATGAATGATCAATTTGGGTTATTGGAGTTAGGCATGATAATGTTTACAGGCTGTGGAACAACATTCCTGCCACCGATGAAAAAAATAAAAAAAGAACCGCTCATTTGTTTTCCGTTGCAAAACGTTTTATGTTGTATGTCCTAATGAACACACCCTGCTTACCCACGTCAAGATTGTACGGCAGAATATACATGTTGATAGTATTTTGATTTCTAGGAAAAAGTGTGACTAAATGTTGACTAATTCTGATTGGTTGAGAAAGGTCACCTGTATGACCAGGACTCATCATCTTGATGCGAACTTAGAAACATCTTAAAACCTTCAAGAATGTAACATTTGGACTTCATTACATCCGTTGTTGAAGAACACTGGTATTACGAGTGACATCCACCGATTACATTCTTCGAACCTTGAGAGTAGAGATTTGTTTATAAAGACACTCATTATGGGACGGAAGGTAGCCTAGTGGTCAGAGCGTTGGGCCAATAACCGAAAGGTTGCCAGAACCAATCCCTGAGCTGACAAGGTAAAAATCTGTCCTTGAACAAGGCAGTTAATCTACTGTTTCTAGGCCGTCATTGTAAATAAGAATTTGTTAACTGACTTGCCTTTCAGGTTTAATAAAAATAAATAAAACAATTCCACTGGGATTAATCATCCTGTCCTTCACGTAAACACAAAATGGCAGACAGACAACACACAATAAGGAGATCATCTTTCTACAATATTAAAGCTGATCTACCCCCTAAAAAATACAATAAAGAGATGGAACGGAGACTGAAAAACAAACGATGAGTGACAGGGCTTACTTCTTGGGGTCGTAGAAGTCCATGGCCCTCTTGGCTTTGTTGTAGGCGGCCACCTTGAAGGGTACAATCTCCAGGGTGATGAGTCCAGGCGCCATGGTGAGGACTTTAGCCCCATGGGTTGGCTCGTACAGGTCCTTTCCCGTGGCTGGGTGGGGCATGCCCGCCGGGTCGCGACCCACGATGTAGAAGTTGGCGCCGGCCACCATTCGGGCTCGGCAGTGCCACTGCACCTGTGGTTTTATGGGGGAAAAAATAAGAAGTTTAGTTTTGAGTAACTAAAGCAATGTCAACGTTAAATGTTGGCATTTCCAATGGGTGAAAATACTAGCTGGTAATTCTGATTTAGCGCCAATTCTACCTTTTAGCATTTAGAATGGGAAAACCCCCTCTGGTCACTCAGAGGATGAGAACGTTCAGAACGTTTTAATGGGAAGCCAGGAGAAGGGGAAGTGGTCGGGCAGCTCTTTCAGTGGGTTGGAGAAACAAGGAAGCCTTGGCACAACAGGCACATTGTGGTGAGACCGATGGGAAGGGAAAACAGCACTTGATTACCTTGACTGATTTGTAATCACGTACGGTGGAGCACAATTACCCTAAATACGAGTGGACATCGCTCTCGCTGCTACCACCGATGGACATGGACGCAAGCCCCCTATAATTACATTACAAAGCACTTTCTGCAATAATAAACAGCCAATTACGGTAATGACGTTTGGACAGGAGTGCTCAACCCCCCCCCCCCCGAACGTAGCGCCCACCGTCGACATGCGAGAATCCGGTTTTACAACACATTACAGAAACAACAATAAACGGAGCTCTTGAGTGGAAGTTTCAAATGACTAAAGAAAACAAGACTTCATTCTTTTGGCCAATCCCACTATTTAACCACCCATACGCTCCCATCCTACTTTTAACATTGGAAGTCTTCAACCTTAAAAACGCTGGTCTTAAACTAAAAGACCTTGATGAGAGAACAAAGGGAGTTAGGAGGAGAAGAAAAAAACGACAGTTAAACTCTGTAGGCAGTCTGGAGAGGGAGGGATGGAGTGCATTGTTTTGTTAGCTGGCTGCCAGGTTGGAAGCGAGTCTTAAGATGGACACTCAGGGCCATGTGAACCCACTCCCTCCAACCTGGCGGCTATTCTATTTTTATGCCCCTCCCCAGCACATATCCTACTGTGCCTTCCCTGTATTTATATTCCTGATAAATGTACTAAACGTTTTATTACATTGATCTTATTTTGTATCATTCTTAACTTGCGTCCTCTTAACCGTATCACGTGGCATCGTGGATAGAGAACCTGTAGGTAAGCACGTCATTGTACTGCGTATCATGTGGCATCGTGGATAGGGAACCTGTAGGTAAGCACGTCATTGTACTGCGTATCATGTGGCATCGTGGATAGAGAACCTGTAGGTAAGCACGTCATTGTACTGCGTATCATGTGACATCGTGGATAGAGAACCTGTAGGTAAGCACGTCATTATACTGCGTACCATGTGGCATCGTGGATAGAGAACCTGTAGGTAAGCACGTCATTGTACTGCGTATCATGTGGCATCGTGGATAGAGAACCTGTAGGTAAGCACGTCATTGTACTGCGTATCACGTGGTATCGTGGATAGAGAACCTGTAGGTAAGCACGTCATTGTACTGCGTATCATGTGGCATCGTGGATAGAGAACCTGTAGGTAAGCCCGTCATTGTACTGCGTATCACGTGGCATCGTGGATAGAGAACCTGTAGGTAAGCACGTCATTGTACTGCGTATCATGTGGCATCGTGGATAGAGAACCTGTAGGTAAGCACGTCATTGTACTGTGTACCATGTGGCATCGTGGATAGGGAACCTGTAGGTAAGCACGTCATTGTACTGCGTATCATGTGGCATCGTGGATAGAGAACCTGTAGGTAAGCATGTCATTGTACTGCGTATCATGTGGCATCGTGGATAGGGAACCTGTAGGTAAGCACGTCATTGTACTGCGTATCATGTGGCATCGTGGATAGAGAACCTGTAGGTAAGCCCGTCATTGTACTGCGTATCATGTGGCATCGTGGATAGGGAACCTGTAGGTAAGCATGTCATTGTACTGCGTATCATGTGGCATCGTGGATAGAGAACCTGTAGGTAAGCCCGTCATTGTACTGCGTATCATGTGGCATCGTGGATAGGGAACCTGTAGGTAAGCATGTCATTGTACTGCGTATCATGTGGCATCGTGGATAGAGAACCTGTAGGTAAGCACGTCATTGTACTGCGTATCATGTGGCATCGTGGATAGAGAACCTGTAGGTAAGCACGTCATTGTACTGCGTATCATGTGGCATCGTGGATAGAGAACCTGTAGTTAAGCACGTCATTGTACTGCGTATCATGTGGCATCGTGGATAGAGAACCTGTAGGTAAGCACGTCATTGTACTGCGTATCATGTGGCATCGTGGATAGGGAACCTGTAGGTAAGCATGTCATTGTACTGCGTATCATGTGGCATCGTGGATAGAGAACCTGTAGTTAAGCACGTCATTGTACTGCGTATCATGTGGCATCGTGGATAGAGAACCTGTAGGTAAGCACGTCATTGTACTGCGTATCATGTGGCATCGTGGATAGAGAACCTGTAGGTAAGCACGTCATTGTACTGCGTATCATGTGGCATCGTGGATAGAGAACCTGTAGGTAAGCACGTCATTGTACTGCGTATCATGTGGCATCGTGGATAGAGAACCTGTAGTTAAGCACGTCATTGTACTGCGTATCATGTGGCATCGTGGATAGAGAACCTGTAGGTAAGCACGTCATTGTACTGCGTATCATGTGGCATCGTGGATAGAGAACCTGTAGGTAAGCACGTCATTGTACTGCGTATCATGTGGCATCGTGGATAGAGAACCTGTAGTTAAGCACGTCATTGTACTGCGTATCATGTGGCATCGTGGATAGAGAACCTGTAGTTAAGCACGTCATTGTACTGCGTATCATGTGGCATCGTGGATAGAGAACCTGTAGGTAAGCACGTCATTGTACTGCGTATCATGTGGCATCGTGGATAGAGAACCTGTAGTTAAGCACGTCATTGTACTGCGTATCATGTGGCATCGTGGATAGAGAACCTGTAGTTAAGCACGTCATTGTACTGCGTATCATGTGGCATCGTGGATAGGGAACCTGTAGGTAAGCACGTCATTGTACTGCGTATCATGTGGCATCGTGGATAGAGAACCTGTAGGTAAGCACGTCATTGTACTGCGTATCATGTGGCATCGTGGATAGAGAACCTGTAGTTAAGCACGTCATTGTACTGCGTATCATGTGGCATCGTGGATAGAGAACCTGTAGTTAAGCACGTCATTGTACTGCGTATCATGTGGCATCGTGGATAGAGAACCTGTAGTTAAGCACGTCATTGTACTGCGTATCATGTGGCATCGTGGATAGAGAACCTGTAGGTAAGCACGTCATTGTACTGCGTATCATGTGACATCGTGGATAGAGAACCTGTAGTTAAGCACGTCATTGTACTGCGTATCATGTGGCATCGTGGATAGGGAACCTGTAGGTAAGCATGTCATTGTACTGCGTATCATTTGACATCGTGGATAGAGAACCTGTAGTTAAGCACGTCATTGTACTGCGTATCATGTGGCATCGTGGATAGAGAACCTGTAGGTAAGCACGTCATTGTACTGCGTATCATGTGGCATCGTGGATAGGGAACCTGTAGTTAAGCACGTCATTGTACTGCGTATCATGTGGCATCGTGGATAGGGAACCTGTAGGTAAGCACGTCATTGTACTGCGTATCATGTGACATCGTGGATAGAGAACCTGTAGTTAAGCACGTCATTGTACTGCGTATCATGTGGCATCGTGGATAGAGAACCTGTAGTTAAGCACGTCATTGTACTGCGTATCATGTGGCATCGTGGATAGAGAACCTGTAGGTAAGCACGTCATTGTACTGCGTATCATGTGGCATCGTGGATAGAGAACCTGTAGTTAAGCACGTCATTGTACTGCGTATCATGTGGCATCGTGGATAGGGAACCTGTAGGTAAGCACGTCATTGTACTGCGTATCATGTGGCATCGTGGATAGAGAACCTGTAGTTAAGCACGTCATTGTACTGCGTATCATGTGGCATCGTGGATAGGGAACCTGTAGGTAAGCACGTCATTGTACTGCGTATCATGTGGCATCGTGGATAGAGAACCTGTAGGTAAGCACGTCATTGTACTGCGTATCATGTGGCATCGTGGATAGAGAACCTGTAGTTAAGCACGTCATTGTACTGCGTATCATGTGGCATCGTGGATAGAGAACCTGTAGGTAAGCACGTCATTGTACTGCGTATCATGTGGCATCGTGGATAGAGAACCTGTAGTTAAGCACGTCATTGTACTGCGTGTCATGTGGCATCGTGGATAGGGAACCTGTAGTTAAGCACGTCATTGTACTGCGTATCATGTGGCATCGTGGATAGAGAACCTGTAGGTAAGCACGTCATTGTACTGCGTATCATGTGGCATCGTGGATAGAGAACCTGTAGGTAAGCACGTCATTGTACTGCGTATCACGTGGCATCGTGGATAGAGAACCTGTAGGTAAGCACGTCATTGTACTGCGTACCATGTGGCATCGTGGATAGAGAACCTGTAGGTAAGCACGTCATTGTACTGCGTATCATGTGGCATCGTGGATAGAGAACCTGTAGTTAAGCACGTCATTGTACTGCGTATCATGTGGCATCGTGGATAGAGATCCTGTAGGTAAGCATGTCATTGTACTGCGTATCATGTGGCATCGTGGATAGAGAACCTGTAGGTAAGCACGTCATTGTACTGCGTATCATGTGGCATCGTGGATAGGGAACCTGTAGGTAAGCACGTCATTGTACTGCGTATCATGTGGCATCGTGGATAGAGAACCTGTAGGTAAGCACGTCATTGTACTGCGTATCATGTGGCATCGTGGATAGGGAACCTGTAGGTAAGCACGTCATTGTACTGCGTACCATGTGTATCCTATGCATTAAGTGCCTTCAGAAAGTATTCACACCCCTTGACTTGTTCCACATTTTGTTGTTATAACCTGCATTTAAAATGTATTAAATGGAGATTGTGTCACTGGCCTACACACAATACCCCATAATATCAAAGTCGAAATATGTTTATTTTACGAACTAATAAATGAAAAGCTGAAATGTCTTAGGTCACTAAGTATCCAACCCCGTTGTTACTGCGAGCCTAAATAAGTTCAGGAGTAACAAGTCACATAATAAGTTGCATAGACTCATTCTGTGTGAAATAGTGTTTAACACGATTTTTAATGACTTATCTCTGTACTCCACACATACAGATAAGTGTGAGGTCCCTCAGTCGAGCAGTGAAGTTCAAACACAGATTAAACCACAAAGACCAGGGAGGTTTTTCAATGCCTCGCAAAGAAGGGCACCAATGGGTAGATGGGTAAAAATAGAAAAAGCACACATTGAATATCCCTTTGAGCATGGTGTAGTTATTAATTACACTTTGGATGGTGTATCAATACACCCAGTCACTACAAATATAGAAGCATCCTTCATAACTCAGAAACCACTCAGGGATTTCATCATGAGGCCAATGGGGACGATAAAACAGTTACAGTTTAATGGCTGTGATAGGAGACTGAAGATGGATCAACATTGTAGTTACTACACAATACTAACCTAATTGACAGAGTTAAAAGGAAGCTGTACAGAATAACAAAAAATATATTCCAAAACATGCATCCTGTTTGCAACAAGGCACTAAGGTAATACTGCAAGAAATGTGTGAAAGCAAATAATTTGTCCTGAATATGTTTGGGGCACTTCCAGGACAACACATAAGAGTGCCACACTCCATATCTTCAAGCATAGTAGTAGCTGCATCATGTTATGGTTATGCTTGTAATCGTTAAGGACTGGGGAGTTAGAGGATCAAGAAACCTAATGGATCTAAATACAGAGGAAACCCTGGTTCAGTCTGCTTTCCACCAGACACTGGCTGATTAATTACCTTTCAGCAGGACAATAACCCAAAACACAAGGCCAAATCTACACTGGACTTGCTAACCAAGAAGAGAGTGAATGTTCCGGAGTGGTCGAGTTACAGGTTTGACTTTAATCTGCTTGAAAATCTGTGGCAAGACTTGAAACAGGTTGTCAAGCAACGATCAACAACTAATTTGACAGAGCTTGAAGAATATTGAACAAAATAATGGGCAAATATTGTACAATCCAGATGTGTACAGCTCTTAGAGAATTACCCAGAAAGACTCACAGCTTTAATCACTGCCAAAGGAGATTCTAACATGTATTGACTCAGGGGTGTGAATACTTATGTTAATGAGGTGTTTCTGCATTTAATTAATACATTTGCAAAAATGTTTTTTTTAAACACGTTTTTGCTTTTTTCATAATGGTATTGTGTGTAGATGGGTGAGAAATACATATATTTAATCCAGGCTGTATTCAGGCTGTAACAACAAGATGTGGAATAAGACAAGAGGTATGACTACTTTCTGAAGGTACTGTACGACAAATAAACTGGGAATACAGCATATGTAGTCAAACACACAAATCATTTCATAGGGTGTTAGATGAGTCCGGAAGATCGTTCATCTTCTCCTAAATGTACGGACCTGGACTGATCTTAAGCCTGTTGTATTATTTCAGGGTGAAGAAGTATTTTATTATTTTATGGGTGAAGTCCATCTGAAGAGAAGGGATCTCTACCACTACCTCGCTATCCAACAAAGGTGCCAGAATTACAGAGAACATGCAGGAACTCTTGGAGGACAATGGAATTACATTATAAAACGTTTATTTATTCTCAGAAGGCTCCGAAAAAAAAATCAGAAACGGGTTGGTTCTACTTTTAACAATGAGGATGCTTTTGTGGTGCATTTGATGTCAGGCTGTAAGATCAGACAGATGATGGGCCTTTTCGGGCTGCATCGTGTTCCCCAGAACAGAACAGAGCTCAGTCTGGTCTCAATGATCGTCTCCCCATAACCCTGACTACATGATTAAAGGACAGCAGGAGACTTCAAACGGCTAGACAGGCATCAAGTAAGTAGAATACAAAGTGACAGAGATTATATTGAACTTTCTAATTCTGAATGTAAATTGCCATCCATGTTAGATTAAGCTGATTTCATAAGTCATGTGTAGACCGTCCCATCATATTACATCATTGACAGTCAGGCAATTTAAGTAGCCTCCAATTCTTGAAGTGTACTCATTACTTTGGCTTGTGTTACAGACTTTGTCAGGTCCATAGAAATAGAATCCATAGAATGGACTTGGTTGCCAGTCCTCCCATTATTTCAACCATTGACTTGAATAGGGAAGCCCGTTCTAGGGGTTCTATGGTCAGGTTACTGCTAAGCTTACCTCAGTGGGGCCGGCGTACATCATGGGCGACGGGAAGATGGCCACGATGGTGTTTTCGGGTTTCAGCACGCCCTCGTCCAGCACGGCGGCGTGCTGCTTCATGCGCCACTCCAACGGCACGTCGTCGTCCTTGGTCCAGCCGCCCAGCGGGTGCAGCAGTAGGACGGGCCGGCGGTAGCCCCGTTCAATCAGACGCTTGTGGGTGTCCTGCATGAGGAGGGCGTGGCCATTGTGCACCGGGTTACGCAGCTGGAAGGCAAACACCGCGTCTGGAGGGAGAAAGAGGTCAGAGAAAGACTGATTTAGATGCTGCATCTTTATTGAGACATCCTGGTTTTCTAAAACAGAGAGAGCAAAATAGAGAAAGAGATCTAACTCTCTACCGTTACCTGCATTCATCTCCTTGAACTTGTGTTTGAGCTCAGTGGGGGTGAGTCTGTACTGGTCCAGGCCGTCGTTCCAGCTGATCTTGTCCAGGACCTGCAGGTCTCCTCCTACCAGCCAGTCTCCACTCTCCATTACCATCTGGACCAGACAGAGAGACAACACTCTGACCATTAACATCTGGACCAGACAGAGACACAACACTCTGACCATTACCCTCTGGACCAGACAGAGAGACAACACTCTGACCATTAGCATCTGGACCAGACAGAGAGACAACACTCTGACCATTACCCTCTGGACCAGACAGAGAGACAACACTCTGACCATTACCATCCGGACCAGACAGAGAGACAACACTCTGACCATTACCATCCGGACCAGACAGAGAGACAACACTCTGACCATTAGCATCCGGACCAGACAGAGACAACACTCTGACCATTAGCATCATACAATACCACACCCACTTCACTGTGACTCATATATTTTCCAGGGTTCCCACTTTTCAAAAAATATTTTTCCAGGACATTTCAATGACCTTTTTACCAGAACTTATTTCAACCCGGTTATTGTGCAGATCTGAAAAGACTGGATAGCTGTAAGCAATATGGTGAACATTTCAGCCTATCAAAGAAGAGAGAGGTGCCGTAATGACCATATGGCTTATAACTATCCAATCCTGTCAGAGGTACATGAAGTGCCTGCGGCTATGGATCAATTTGAAATTGATGCTAAACAAGTGGCCTTCTCTAACTCCTCTACCATGTTCATACTGCGGTTATAACAGCCATCAAGGACTGTTTCAAAACAGTAAACCACCCCAACCTGGCAACCGCTGAAAGAGGGGCGGGATTATGGATAAATCAATAACAGCCCCCAGACAACTTGAAATACAACATCTAAAAAAGTTGAGACTCCTACAAATTGGAGCCCAGGAAGAATGAAGAATCCACTTTGCTTTATGCCTCTGACCGCATCTCTCTCGACTTTAGCGGGAAAAAAAACTCACGAGGAACACAAAATATGACGTGTAATGTAATCCACAACGAGACACCATCCACGATGAGTTCATGGACCACATTGAAGCGATCCCCCCCCCTTACAATATTGTTCTAATGTCCCCAAAGTACTGCTAAACGCAGGCAAAGCCAGCTTTGTTTCAGGCTATAACTCTTGGTCTGCCTTTCTGGGCATGTACTGTGCCGGTGCTGTAACCACTGGGCTCTTTATGGAGTACACACTGCAGGGTAGGTACTAAAGCCATCAAAGCATCAGGACTATAGATAGACTATGGCAGGACCAGGGGGGCCCAGAAGCATATACACAAATGTGTCTTATAGAGAACGGCTATTCAATATTACTCAAGGAGTCAAAGTTAGAAAACAATACCAGCCTACTAGTGAACAGTTCTGATGTCCCATATAAAAACAGTCACAGTGGCATGTAATGGTTTGGATTTAAAGGGGGTGGGTTCCTATGGATGTAACTGTATGGGGGCGGAGTCTTTAGATTCCACAGACTATAATTTATATTCTGAGGAGGATTCCACAGTAGCGCTGACTGTCCGACAGACATTGGTAGTGCATTTCGCCCAAGTCTTTGTAAGTTGTAGTAGGACGTCTTTCACAACAGAGATGGCGCAAGTATTATCCACAAGGTTATATACACTGCATACATCTTCAGTGTTCAATAAAACATTGAGAGAACCGAAGGCTGCTAAAACTCTGCCCTCTTGTTGTGTTCATCAATAAGCCAGAGAGGAAGGATGGATGGAGTTCAGTGTAACGGTGTGAAGAGGTGCCTTTCATTCCACTTGAACCAACTAGTCTGATCTACTGGCTCCAGATCAGTGGCAAAGAAGACGAATAACCCTCACTTTGGCGGCTGAGACATGAAAGACCCATCTGAGGAAAAAACGTTTCAATTCAAATCCCAAACACACAGTAGATATTTTAAACATTCTAAGATGGAAAATGATAGTAGAATGCTAGCTCAGGGGTAACCCAAAGCTGCATTTACACGATAACACACACACACTGTTTTAGATACAAAGGGACTCCTGCTAAATTAAACAACTCAGCATGCTGTAGTTTCCAACGTGAAGGCTCCCATCTCCCTGGCGGCACGGACAGGAGTAAACAGGAAACGTGGATTGACCGCGAAGTAATACGGAGCAGGTTATTCCTCGTCTCAGAGAGAGACGGAGACGGGATGAGGGGCTGCCGCCTGCGAGGGGTGTGTTGACGGATCGGCTACAGCGCCGGGAGTTAAAGTGTGTGTGTGTTAAACGAGTGACACCTTAATCATAGCAAGCTGTACACACACACACAGCGGAGACAGGACAGGAGGCACCGTTGGAGAAACAGAGTGAGTGACAGGTCTGGGAGAACCCACTACCCAGCATGCATTGCCTGCAGCAGGGCCAGAGCCGCCAGAGACAGACGCACTAGAGGATTATGGGTAGCTGATGGACAGCCAACTACGCTGCTTTCTTGGTAAACTGACAGTGCCTACAACTGAACACCAACCCAGAATGGATAACAGAGACGCTGAAGATAGTGTTGGCTGTTCAACTTTGTTGAATTGAAGGGCATTTTGAGTGAAACAGGAGATGCAAATTCACAGCATCTCACCCAGCCAATGACTCAACAGGGCAGGGCTTTAAAATGAGCCACCGTGGTGTTAGTGTGTTTCTGTTCAGTGTGTTTAAAATCAGACCGAGTTGGGCTGAAGACAGTATAGCACTACTCCAGCTCCCTCTGTGCGTGTGTGTGTGTGTGTGTGTGTGCGCAAACCCACACTAATCCATAATAACAATGGGAGCCCAAACTGTCCCGAGACAGATAGCAAAAATAACCCTAGCCCGGCTCCTGCCACCATCAGTCTTGAAGATAGTGTTTCAAAAATGCAATTTCACAATTGTCCTCCCCGGTTATAGATCTCCAGTCCTGTTGTGTGACGTGGCGGCGTGTGTGTGACTACACTTGTGTGTGTGCAAGACAGCTTTCCCAGGTCTGATCCCTCGCCACGGCTGGGCTGGCGCCTGTAGTTTTTTTTAAAAGCAGGGGGGTGGGATCATTTCAGGACGCCACAAAGTCTACCTGAGCGCCCACTGATATAATAACAGTCCATAATAATAAGAAACCATTGTTGCCATCTTTGCGCAGGTATATTTGGAATGGATGAGGTGGGTGGCTGCTGGCGAGGGGTAATGTGTTCAGCAGGGCCAGCTCCAAGTCCAGGACAGCTTTACTAAAAGCCCTGTGTAAATAAAAGGCGGTTTGAAGGGGCCAGATGGAGAGAGGGGGCCGAGAGAGACTACGATCCAAATAAAACACATGTGCAAATTGAGGGCGGTCCGAGGGCGATGGAGCGATTACACAAGCACTTCTGACAGGGGAAGGAGAGCAGCAGCAACTCATTTCTGTACAACACTACTCCACTTTATTCAGTCCTTCCATAAGCAGCACTGAGGAAAAGGGTCACCTAGGATCTGTCTTCTATTAGAACCAATGTGTGTGTGTGTGTGCGCGTACAAGGGGAGAGTTGGTTGGGTTGGACATGGGGAGGGTGTTTATCAAACATCACGTTAAGGGTAACCATCTCAGGGGCCGTGCCTGCATTGTTCAGCATTATCACCAGGGTTCCATTTCATAATAACTACCAGTGAGACATTCTATACAGCTCTGGAGACTGGAGCTGTAACAGAAGGTGTGGGTGAATGATAATAAACGTGGTGGGAACGCCAAGGCTCCTCCCTGTCACATGACATAAACTGTCAGATGAAGCTGTCAGATGAAGCTGTCAAGAGCACCGGTTTGAGCCAAACAAAGATAAGAAAAACTCAAAGGAAAACAAACATCGTCGTTTTGACATGTTTACATGACAGTTTTCAAAAGTGACAGCTTTCGTCGGAAAGTCAAGACACCCCTTGCTGTGCAGTTGAACGGTCCGTAGCCCCCCCTGCTCGTTGTTGTGATAGGGTCTCTGGAACTAACCACTGACCTTGATGTAGGAGTGTTACTCAACAGTTTTTAACATTGACAGCATTTGCTGGCACAACACCCCTCGCGGTGCAGTGGACTGGACCGTGGCTGCCCTGTCTGTCTATGTGGTAGGGGTCTCTGGAACTAACCACTGACCTTGATGTAGGGGTGGTCCTTGCAGGTAGTGCCCCACTGGCGGGCGCAGCGCTCCTCCTTGCGGTGCTCGTAGAACTCGGGGTTGCGGAGGATGGCCACACGGCGGCCCTCGTACACCAGGGCCATGGCCGTGACGCCGTCCAGACGGTCCTTGTCCGCCCCCGACACCGGCAACACCACCGGCACAGACAGGTTGATGACGCCGCCTAGGGGACGGGAGGGGAACAGGTGGTTTGGTTCATTGAGGGGGTCAGAGGTTGAATTAAGGAAAGGAGACATGGAAGGTAGCCATGTTAGTGCTTTGAGACACAGAATAAATCAACGTCAGACTGTTGACAGAGGAAGTTGATCGGTCAGAAACCAGACAGCCCCATCAGCAAACCTGCAGCATCACTTTAACTGTCTCTCCTACAATAACTTCAAGTACAGCCCATCTACTGCATACTATACCAGGGAATATTTAGACATTTAAGATATATGAGGTGTTTAGGGAACAAACACCATCCAGTCTTGTGCATTCAGGTGGTTTCTGACCCGCGCAGAAAGAAAGAAAAAGAGAGAGAAAGAGAAAAGAAAGAGAGGCCCCGTGTTGACATGACGTTGGCAGATTCATTTAGCCCTACACCTTGATTAAACCAACATGACCAGCACGCTTTTCACATCCTATTGGATCAGAGGGTGTGCTGCTGGATGGGATGCCATTGCTGCCAACCACCCCGCCACCACTCCTCTGTCCTCTGTCACAGAGTTAGCACACACAGCTGGTTTCAATAAGACACGTGAACACACACACATGCCTGCTGTCCCAGCCTGGCCCATGCCAAACAAGGAGCTGGCACAAACACACAACACAGTCATCTACCAGGGAAATGCTGGTGTCCTTGTCAATCCTATTAACTGGGACTCCACATCAGGGATGGATTACAATGAAGTGAGAGTAGGGTTGTAAAATTCCAGTAACATTCCCAAAATTCCCTGCTTTACCAGAAATCCTGGTTGGAGGATTCCCATATTTCCTGCTTATTTCCAGGAATCTCCCAACCAAAATTTCTGGAAAACTGGGGAATTTTGGGAAAGTCACCAGAATTGTGGCAACCTGAAGTGAAAGTGAGGGTAAAAGGGTCATTTAACTACAAAAGTTGTGTTATTTAAATGAAGAAATGATCTGACTTCTATCCAGTCATGTTTGGTTCAGTCGTGATTGTGTGGAACGGAAGCTCCTCCAGCGCCGTAAGGGTCAGCCACTGTAAAATCCCTAGAAGGAACTGGAAATAGACAAATGATAGTTTGTGGAGGCAATCAATATTGAGGCTTCATCCTTTTCCTCCGCTCACATTTCCCTCGCTAGGACAAACAAGCGAAACCCGAGTGAGGGCATTGCACATGGACACGTCATTCAGCGTTCTCTACCAAGTACACAGGCCCAGTTCCGCTTATTTACCACAGCATAGAGTCACCATTAGCTCTGGTCCAAAACATATTGAAATCATATCTAAAGAAAAACCCAACAAGACCTGATCCAAAAATGACTCGTTGGTGCTGTGAAGAATAGAGAGTTGTTGCTGTAAGGAACACCTGTGATTATCGGACAGCTAATGAAACACTGGCTTGGTTATCATTTCTGTTGTTTAACACATTTTTATGCTGCGCGTGTGTGTGTGTGTGTGTGTGTGTGCCAGTATGTATTGGCAACACATCACACACGTCGCCTTAAGGGTCAGTGTTATGTGGGCAATAAAAGCAAATTGACTCTTTTTTGGAAATTCAAACTCTGTGTAGGAAATTGGTGTAATTACACAGTTTCACCAATACCAAAGACTGGGCCCCGCGGTGTTCCTTCAGCCCAACTCAAAAGGTACCGGTTCCATTTGTTTCCAGAGAATTAAAAGTCTTGAGCCTGAAGTGTAAAAGGATCACGATGACTCAACACAATACCATGGTAAGATTATCCCTCTGATTCTTTCATCTAAAAATCAGACTTACTTTTGATTAACTAGTGTAGTCGGTCATTTTGAGGTAATGATGAGCTAATCAAGACCACTTGTTCCAACTCTACATGTACATATTACCTCCACACATTATTTTACTGCTGCTCTTTAACTATGTTATTTTTAACTTGTCTATTTTTTTACTAAACACTTAAAAATATATATATATATATATATATATATATATATATTTAACTGCAGTGTTGGTTAAGAGCTTGTAAGTAATTTCACTGCATGGTCTACACCTGTTGTATTCGGCCATGTCACAAATAACATTTGATTTGATTTGAACATGTCCTTTTGAGAGCTTTCATCTCCCTCTAGTGGCCATTATAGAGCATAACATCCATCAATTTATTTGACTTCACAGAGAAATACACATATTTATCACAGCACCTCCTTCTCAAAATGTCAGTGAGAAGTGAGGAGAGGATTAAGAAAGGCAGACATTGAGAAGTAGGCAAGGAAAGGACTCTAAGGCAGACATTTTGAGAAGAGGACAAGAGGAAAACATCAGGGATCAAGGAAAGATTATTGAGAAAGGGCCATGATGCCATCTTACCGTCCAGCAGACAGTCAAAGTGGAGACACTGCAGGAACTCCCTCTCCCTCATGAAGCCGTTCAGAGGGGTGGCCCAGCCCTCAGCAAGCACCTGAACCCACTGCATGTCCACCTGTGGTCAAACAGCGGTCAATCAGCACTCAAATAATGGTTCAACGGCATTCCAAGTGTGGTCGAACATGGATCACACTTTCAGAAATGTTCCCTTATCACTTTAACATAGGCCTTTAGAATCTATCCATCCCCCGTAGACTCTCGGAAAACACCAGTAGGTGTTTGTAAAAATGGTATTTGATGAGAACGGTTACCTTTCCAATCTGCACAGCAGGTAGTGTTTCAGCATCCGTCTTGGCCAGGTCCAGCTTGTTCTCAACTACGTACAACTCCTTCACTTCATAGGAAGCATCCACCGGCACTATATCCTACAAATATTCATTCATTATACCAGTGAAAATGCACAAAATATCATCGCAAAACAAGAACATCCAAGAGGTTGATCATGTTGGATAAGAATTCAGGGGTGTGAAAGTGGGGGTTATTCAGCTGTGAGGCGTTAGTATTTTTGGAAATGTGAATCCCAATCTGAAAGTGTGAAGACACTGCCCTCTAGTGGTGGAAATTAAATGTGACAGCATGCTTCCATGTTACAGGTTTCAATGAATCTGTTTATGCCAAACCTCATCAATGGATGGATGAAAGAGAAGGTTGTTTCTCTCACCTTCTCATGTAGCAGGTCAATGAGCTGCTGTATAGACTCGTTGACACTGCAGGAGTCAGTCTTCAGCACCAGCTCTGGGGCCTCTGGTTTCTCATACTCCGAGTCTATCCCAGTGAAACCTGACACATGGAGAAAACAGTCACAATTCATTTATGGAATAGCTAAATCAGTCCCTCAATTGGCATGAATAACAATAGCTGAATATGAAACAATATGTAATTTGCAGAAAGGTTGTGACTTCATTAATGTTGCAGGGAAGGTAATATCTATCCACTGAGTCAGTGGCTCACAAACATTATCAGTGATTGGGAAGAGCACAATTCAGTTGGTGGTACAGAGTTCCCCTGAAGTACCCCCTCATGTGCATTTGAACAGCAACCCTATTGTCTCATGAGTCTTCTCAAGTACCACTGTGGATAGACCAAGTAACCCCAGGGGCCCTTGTACCTCTGGTTGGAAACACTGCACAAGTCACACAACTTAACTGAAATCTAGACAGGCTTTTTTGTTGTTGACATGGTTCACACAGCTTATTATCCAGATTGGCGTGACAGGAAGAGACAAGATTCTTAATAGTGTGGTCTGAGGACACACTCGAACAGGGCTGAATCCCACCCCATCCCCCCATTCAATTAGTCACTCTACTACCTGACATATGGCACCTGGTAGATCATGTCTTGACTAGTTGGAGAGCTTAACTAGACTTCACAGTATATTGTCTCATGCCTACAGCTCAGAGCTTAGCATGAAGGAACCTGTAAGTAAGCATTTCATTGGACTGTGCACGCCATGTGGATACTGTGCACGCCATGTGGATACTGTGCACGCCATGTGGATACTGTGCACACCATGTGGATACTGTGCACGCCATGTGGATACTGTGCACGCCATGTGGATACTGTGCACGCCATGTGGATACTGTGCACGCCATGTGGATACTGTGCACGCCATGTGGATACTGTGCACGCCATGTGGATACTGTGCACGCCATGTGGATACTGTGCACACCATGTGGATACTGTGCACACCATGTGGATACTGTGCACACCATGTGGATACTGTGCACGCCATGTGGATACTGTGCATATGAAAAATGAACTGACTCCGAGCTCAGCAGGGTGCACTAGACTAGATGAAGATCTTGTCCCAGCAGCTTCCTTAGCTTGTGACTCACTGTTTCACTAAGCGATAAATGACACAGCACTTCCTCTGGTAACAACAGCCAAAGACATGAGATCTCATGTTCCTGCTGGTCCAAACCAATACACTTTACATACTTTCTCTAGAGACTTCTCTCCAACCTTTTCATACTTACTAATGCTATAAGAGTTATGGTAAAATGCCTAAAAGCATTAGAGGTCACCCGAATATGACTTTTCAACACCGATACCGATTATTGGAGGACCAGAAAAAGCCGATACCGATTAAGATTTTTATTTATTTGTAATAATGACAATTACAACAATACAGAATTAACACTTATTTTAACTTAATATAATACATCAATAAAATCAATTTAGCCTCAAATAAATAATGAAACATGTTCAATTTGGTTTAAATAATGCAAAAACTAAGTGTTGGAGAAGAAAATAAAAGTGCAATATGTGCATGTAAAAACGTTTAAGTTCCTTGCTCAGAACATGAGAACATATGAAAGCTGGTGGTTCCTTTTAACATGAGTCTTCAATATTCCCAGGTAAGAAGTTTTAGGTTGTAGTTGTTATAGGAATTATAGGACTATTTCTCTCTATACGATTTGTATTTCATATACCTTTGACTATTGGATGTTCTTATATGCACTTTAGTATTGCCAGTGTAACAGTATAGCTTCCGTCCCTCTCCTCGCTCCTATCTGGGCTCGAACCAGGAACATATCGACAACAGCCACCCTCAAAGCAGCATTGCCCATGCAGAGCAAGGGGAACAACCACTCAAAGTCTCAGAGCGAGGGACGTTTGAAATGCTATTAGCGCGCATCCCGCGAACTAGCTAACCATTTCACATCGGTTCCACCAGCCTAATCTCGGGAGTTGATAGGCTTGAAGTCATAAACAGCAGAGCTGCTGGCAAAACGCACAAAAGTGCTGTTTGAATGAATGTTTACAAGCCTGCTGCTGCCTACCGTCGCTCAGTCAGAGTGCTCTATCAAATCATAGACTTAGTTACAACATAATAACACACAGAAATACGAGCCGTAGGTCATTAATATGGTCGAATCCGGAAACTATCATTTTAAAAACAAGACGTTTATTCTTTCAGTGAAATACGGAACCGTTCTGTATTTTATCTAACGGGTGGCATCCCTAAGTCTAAATATTCCTGTTATATTGCACAACCTTCAATGTTACGTCACAATTTCGTAAAATTCGGACAAATAAGGTGGCCCAAACTGTCGCATAGACACTGACTCCGCATGCAATGAACGCAAGAGAAGTGACACAATTTCACCTGGTTAATATTGCCTGCTAACCTGGATTTCTTTTAGCTAAATATGCAGGTTTAAAAATATGTTTCTGATTAGGTACAGTCGTGCAACGATTGTGCTTTTTTCGCAAATGCGCTTTTGTTAAATCATCCCGTTTGGCGAAGTTGGCTGTCTTTGTTAAAAAGAAATAGTCTTCACAGTTCGCAACGAGTCATGTTAGCAGGCAATATTAACTAAATATGCAGGTTTAAAAATATATACTTGTGTATTGATTTTAAGAAAGGCATTGATGTTTATGGTTAGGTACACATTGGAGCAACGAGAGTCCTTTTTCACAAATACGCACCGCATCGATTATATGCAACGCAGGACACGCTAGATAAACGAGTAATATCATCAACCATGTGTAGTTAACTAGTGATTATGATTGATTGATTGTTTTTTATAAGATAAGTTTAATGCTACCTAGCAACTTACCTTGGCTTCTACTGCATTTGCGTAACAGGCAGGCTCCTCGTGGAGTGCAATGTAATCAGGTGGTTAGAGCGTTGGACTAGTTAACTCTAAGGTTGCGGGATTGAATCCCCGAGCTGACAAGGTAAAAATCTGTCGTTCTGCCCCTGAACGAGGCAGTTAACCCACTGTTCCTAGGCCGTCATTGAAAATAAGAATGTGTTCTTAACTGACTTGCCTAGTTAAATAAAGATTAAATAAAGGTGTAGTAAAAAATAAAATAAAAATCAGCCAAATCAGTGTCCAAAAATACAGATTTCCGATTGTTATGAAAACTTGAAATTGGCCCTAATTAATCGACCTCTAATAAGCATGTGTTATTTATCTGGCCTTACCTCTGATCTCTCCAGCCCTGGCTCTCTTGTAGAGGCCCTTGACGTCTCGCTGTTCACACACGTCAAGCGGCGCGTCAACAAACACCTCGAAGAAGGGCAAGCCTGCAGCCTCGTGGATCTTCCTGGCGTTCACACGATCCTGGACGATGGAGAGAAACAACGGGATAGTTAACTCCTGACGATGATGATAAGTGTATTTGAAATCGTCAACTGGGAATTACAGGCAAAACACAAGTAGCAGCATATTAACTCTCTCCATCTTTCTTTTTGCTCTCTTTCCTCTACTCTTTCTCATGACTTATCACCTCTTCCCCTCGGTCTTCCTATATCCTCTTCTATTCTGTCTCTACCTCCCTCTCCTCTTTCTCTCACTTGTTCCACCCCTCACTCACCCGTCCGTAGGGAGAGATGAAGCTGGCGATGCAGACGAGCCCTGCGTCGGCGAACAGGCGGGCCACCTCGGCTATACGCCTGACGTTCTCCTCGCGGTCCTCAGGGCTGAAGCCCAGGTTCTTGTTTAAGCCCTGGCGGATGTTGTCTCCATCCAGCGAGTAGCAGGGGATGCCATGGCACACCAGGTACTCCTCCAGGGCCATGCTCACCGTGGTCTTCCCAGCCCCAGACAGACCTGGGTGGGAGAGAGTGGCGAGGAATAGGTGTTGATGGTGGTTGGTCAATATTAGTATTGAGTGTAGCCAACTAGCAATACCCCCATTTTAGCATTGCGTCAATATTAGCATTGAATGAATGATGAAAATTGTGGCTGTCAATATTAGCTTTGAATGCATGATAACAAATGGTGCCTGACAATATTAGAATTGAAGGCAGAGCGTGGATGAATGAATGAAGTCTTTAGAAATGCTACTGTTGATTGAATGCTAATATTGTCTTTTGGTAGTACTTGAAACCTAAATACATAAGTATTTAGTAAACCTTGTTCAATGGTGAGTTAGTGTGAGTGAATATAAAGTGACTGAAAGGCTTAATAAAGCGTTTGTATTTCTTTGAAGACTAACTGACGATAGCCTGGTCCCAGATCTGTTTGTGTGGTCTTTCCAACTCCTATGGTCAGTCTCACAACAACCAATGACCCTAGGAGTTGACAACACAGTCCAAACAGATCTGGTACCAGGCAAACTGAACTTTAGTTATTCTGTATACCTGTGAGCCAGACAGTGCATCCACGGAAGCCCCCTCTCGTCCCCACCACCTGACCACGCTTGTTCCTGCTGACATGATGAGCCTGGTAGGTCACATTAGTCGCCCTCTGCATTCCCTGCAATCACAATATTGTTCTGTCCTTTAGTTTCATATCAAATTACACTGACTTAGTCCCATTTGTTCCTTTGCATTTGCAGCCAACACTGACTGTGACTTTGCAACATACAGAAGCCACAATGACTTGCACTGAGTCCAGGACAGGCACATTTCTTACTCATGAAGCAAAAGGTCATCAGCAATATTATGACAAAAACGTTAAAGGACTGGTTTGACCCTAATGTACAGTAAGGTGACATAGGTCTACATTCCAATGCATGTGCTCTGTCACTAGGCTCCTGCTGAGTAGATTAGCAAGAAGCATTTTGAGAGTCACACAAAAAAAATTCGTCAAGGTACACGGGTCTTCGTGATGACGACAGATCATTTTGCAGCAGATACAGTATCTCATAGTTAACTAGCTAACTGCAGCATATAGCAGTTGCTATATGGCAGAACAGCTTGCTTTTGAAATGTCGTGCAAGCTATAGCTTGATACAAATGGCTGTCTGTCTGGCATTTGGTGGCAAGACTAAGACGCTAACTAATTGCATTCCTCCAATCCTAGTAACACTGCCATTCCGCGCAGCTAAGAAAGTATTGCATAATTTAATTATAGCAGTAAATGTTTTACTGGGAACAGAAATTGCAGAAACAAGAGACAACATTGATAGTTCAGCAGCATATTGTTGACGTGGCAGTGGTCGTCGGGGTAGGAATGAATACAACAACTCACCCAATTCTCGCTGGACGAGTTGCTCAGCTTCGGTTTCTTGTGAGAGTTTCCGGAAGTCTCCATAACGGTCTATAATGAACGCTTTCGTCACCAGTTACGGTATATGCGACCTACTAAATCAATTACTAAAACGTTATATTTTTACGGACAGTTATCTCTTTGAATGGAGGAACCTCAAACAGGAACCGAGGAGGACGACCTACGTCATCAGAATCGGAAGTGATGTCTATTGGCTGGTGAACTGTCTGTTCTTTGAAAACTGATTTTGAATCAGTTTTATCCGCGCAAGTCTCAAACGACACGGTGATGACATCTATGGATGACAGAGCTAGATTACATAACATATCCTGGACCAGTTATTTATTACCTGTGGTGTGCATCGCGGAGATAAGTACGGAATGCACATTGGATAAAATACATATTCATTCATATTAGACATTTTAGTTTGTTGGCTCCAGTTCGATTTTTTCCAATTCAATTATATGATTGGAAATAACTTATTTAAATAACTATATCACGTACTGTGGCAAATCCTACTCATAAAAAAATACATACAAAATATTATCCAACATATAAAACAATTATCGTAAAGACAGACTTGATTACAAAACATTAAAAGCAATCTGTGAAGAATTGCACTGTAAACTAAAACTTGTAGCCGACTAAATGTTGCATATGGTTGGCCCTGTAGTTTGCTTCTTTGGAAAACGCCTAACCCCACATCAAAGAAAGAAGTGTGATGATAGGCTATGTACTTATCCAATGTCCTCATTACAGAACAGGCCTGGGAATAAATAGCCTATTTTTCTTAATCATCATGTAGGCCTAGTTGGCTAAGACTAGGCTTTACCTCTTTTGAAGCGTGAACAATCTGGCTTAAATAAAGCATGTTTATTTCTTAGATGTTTTGTATGAGAGTTAAAAAATATATAAATATTTTTTTAAATAAATTGAATTGCAATCAAATATCCAGTTGTGTACATTGTAGTCCTAATTCATTATGGGAAGTTAGAAAAAGATTGAAATGCATATCTTGCACTTCAACATGCTATGCAATATATCTTTGAATGGGTGGGAATTGGAAGGTTGCTTTATCATGTCTATCACCTCTGGTCAGGTGAAACAATTGTATGCTTGCTATTAAATAATCTTTATACAAAGGGGTGGGCAGGTACGTAAATAAGTGATGTTTTTGGCGACAGTTTCTGCAGCTGACTGTAGGCTAGGCTGTACAGTAATACAGAGAGGGGTTGGACCACTGTATGTTTGCATGTGGGAGGAGCGCACGCTCAAAGACAGAGTTCATTTCAGCCATGTAAACATTAGGAGTTTGATCGCTGAAAGAACAAGGCGCACAACTGGAGAGGATCCCAAGCAAGACAGGTAGGTTGATAAACGATATGCTCTATATAAAATGAATTATAACCAAATGCACGTATGCTAGGCTACGAAATAGCCTAGAGTGAATTGCATCATATGGAATGAATATTACAACGTGTGAAGATAATTATTGTGATCTAGGTTGGTATCGCCAATTTATGTTATGTTGCCAGTAGGTCACGTCATTGTAGTTCGACAACAAAATACGTTTTCTTTCATTCACTGTGTAGCCTATAGTCATGGACAGTTCCAAATAGCCTACTTTCCAAATTAAAACATGATCTTTCCCAATATTAAATTAGCAAGCAAAGATGCCTCAGTGGTGAAAGAATACTAGCCTAATACTGTGCACGAAATGATGATATCATGTGAAGATACTTTATTAGAGCCAAGAGAACAGGTTCGTTATCATTCATTGGCAGCATGACGTGGAACAGGAAATACTGTAGACAAGGCACACTTCTACAGGTGATATGTTCTTTTTGAACGTCTAAACTATGCTAACTATACAGTATTTGAATAGAATACGTTTAATGTACAAGCCAATGACGTAGGCTACAGTAGATGTTCAAATGTTTCTTGGTATAATTACATTACATTAATCCAATACCGGCCCATTTCCAATTGCAGCAGGTCTATGAAAGTCTGGAAATGGCCTTCCATTGAGTTACAAGAGACAGAACAGCTCATGGAACCCTTAAAATTACAATGACTATTTCCATGGTGGAACCCTCACCTCACCCTGGTGCCCCTTTTAGAACAAGTGAAGTAAGTGAAGTGAAGGTGGGGGGTGCTGTGTCCTACTAACTAACCAGGGCTGTTCCTGAAAAGTAAATGTTAAATGTGGAGACCTGCTGCTCAGAACACAGACACACCCCCGCCGCAGCGCCCTGTAATCCTGGAACCCAGGCAGTCTCCATACCCTGAAATTATCCACCAGGCACCCACCCATGTGTGGCTAAGCCACCAGGGTGTAACGGAGTGGTTTCAGCCGACCGGAGACCTGCCCATGTTGGTCTTCTAAGGGGGAAGGATAAAGTTACTGCTATGTGCTGCCTGTGAATAATTTTTCCATGTAAAAGAGTAGGAACATGTTATTTGGTCCTATGTCTTGATGGAAGACAGGCTTGACCTTGTTTACAATGCTAATCAAATCAAACTTTGTCACATGCGCCGAATACAACAAGTGCGGACCTTACCATGAAATGCTTCCTTACAAGTCCTTAACTGACAGTGCAGTTGAAGAGTTAAGAAAATATTTACCAAATAGACTAAAGTAAATAATATATTTTTTAAAGTAACACAATAACAGTAACGAGGCTATATGCAGGTGGTACCAGTTAGTTGAGGTAATTTGTACATGTAGGTAGGGGTGAAGTAACTATGCATAGATAATAAACAACAAGTTGCAGCAATGTACAAAAGGGAGGAGGGGGGGGTCAGTGAAAATAGTCTGGTGGCCATTTTATTAAATGTTCAGCAGTCTTATGGCTTGGGGGTAGAAGCTGTTGAGGAGCCTTTTGGTCCTAAACGTGATGCTCCGGTACCGCTTGCCGTACAGTAACAGAGAAAACAGTCTATAACTTGGGTGACTGGAGTCTGACAATTTTATGGGCTTTCCTCTGACACCGCCAAGTATATAGGTCCTGGACAGTAGGAAGCTTGGCCCCAGTGATATACTGGGCTTTATGCATTACCCTCTGTAGCGCCTTACGTTCAGATAACGAGCAGTTGCACATACCAGACGGTAATGCAACCGGTCAGGATGCTCTCGATGGTGCAGCTGTAGAACTTTTTGAGTATCTGGGGACACATGCCAAATCTTTTCCGTCTCCTGAGGGCAAAAAGGTTTTGTTGTGCTCTCTTCACAACTGTCTTGGTATGTTTGGACCATGATAGTTCGTTGGTGATGTGGACACCAAGGTACTTGAAACTCTCGACCTGCTCCACTACTGCCCCGTCAATATTAATGGGGGCCTGTTCCGCCCGCCTTTTCCTGTAGTCCACGATCAGCTCCTTTGTTTTGCTCACATTGAGGGAGAGGTTGTTGTCCTGGCACCACACTACCAGTTCTCTGACGTCCTCCCTATAGGCTGTCTCATCATTGTCGGTGATCAGGCCTACCACTGTTGTGTCGTCAGCAAACCTAATGGTGTTGGAGTCATGTTTGGCCATGCAGTCACGGGTGAACAGGGAATACAGAAGGGGACTAAGTACACACCCCTGAGGGGCCCCAGTCAGGAAGTCCAGGATCCAGTTGCAGAGGGAGGTGTTTAGTCCCAGAGTCCTTAGCTTAGTGATGAACTTCGTGGGCACTATGGTGTTGAACGCTGAGCTGTAGTCAATGAACTGCATTTTCACATAAGTGTTCCTTTTGTCCAGGTGGGAAAGGGTAGTGTGGAGTGCAATTGAGATTGCGCCATCTGTGTATCTGTTGGTGCAGTATGCGAATTGGAGTGGGTCTAGGGTGTCCGGGTGGATGCTGTTGATGTGAGCCATGACCAGCCTTTCAAAGCACTTCATGGCTACGGACATGAGTTCTATGGGTCGGTAATCATTTAGGCAGGTTACCTTCGCTTCCTTGGGCACAGGGACTATGGTGGTCTGCATGAAACATGTAGGTATTACAGACTCGGTCAGGGAGAGGTTGAAAATGTCAGTGAAGACGCTTGACAGTTGGTCTGCGCATGCTTTGAGTACACGCACTGGTAATCCGTCTGGCCAGCGGCTTTGTGAATGTTGACCTGTTTAAAGGTTTTTTCACATCGGCTACCGAGAGCGTTATCACACAGTCATCCAGAACAGCTGGTGCTCTCGTGCATGCTACTGTGTTGCTTGCCTCGAAGCGAGCATAAAAAGCATTTAGCTCATCTGGTAGGCTCGCGTCTGGGTTTCCCTTTGTTGTCTGTAATAGTTTGCAAGCCCTGCCACATCTGATGAGCGTCAGAGCGAGTTTAGTAGGATTCAATCTTAATCCTGAATTGACGCTTTGCTTGTTTGATGGTTCGTCTGAGGGCATAGCAGGATATTCTTGCGTACAGTCACTGTGGGAACAACGTTATCAATGGACGTATTGATGAAGCCGATGACTGAGGTGGGGAACTCCTCAATGCCATTGGATGAATCCTGGAACATATTCCAGTCTGTGCTAGCAAAACAGTCCTGTAGTGTAGCATCCTCGTCATCTGACCCTTTCCGTATTGAGCGAGTCACTGGTACTTCCTGCTTTCAGAAGGAATCGGAAGGATATAATTATGGTAAAATTTGCCAAATGGTGGTCGGGGGAGAGCTTTCTATGCGTCTCTATGTGTGGAGTAAAGGTGGTCTAGGATTTTTTCCCTCTGGTTGCACATGTGACATGCTGGTAAAAATTTGGTAAACGGATTTAAATTGGCCGACCTTCCAATGCTGTTGCCCCTATTGTTGAGTGAGAAGGAGAGGTATCGGAGAAAGAGAGCGATCACTGCAATAAGAAGAAGACTCGATGATTAAGAGCTCAAATCTAAGAAATTTGAAGAAGGCAAAGTAAATGTGGAAATGTGGGTTGTTTCTAAAAAGGTCTTATTAACAGACAACGATATGTCAACATTCCTCTGTTAGGTAGTACCTCATATTGATTATTGTGCATTTATCTATTCACTGACTGAACTTGATTTAAATCAACCGCATTGATTGGACAGTGGGAAAGGACATACACTGATTCCTGACCTGCCATCATTCATTCCATTAGTGTGTGCTGTGCCGTAAAGCCTTCACAGTGTATGTAAACCACTGTCTAAAAATGCATAATTAACTGCTCTCTAAACATACGTACATATTTTCGAAGCTGCATTTAGCATCATAGTCCACTTAGAGCTCCCCATAAAATGTCTCCTCAAATATGATGATGATGATTGCTTTCCAAACATTTCTAAACTAAACTGCAAAGCTCTTGAATAGTGTATGTTTCTTTCTCTGTGGGAGCTGTGTGTGTGTGTGTGTGTGTGTGTGTGTGTGTGTGTGCATGTCTGTGTGTGTGTGTGTTTAACTGTGTGTGTTTAACTATCCTGAAGTGGAGACATTTTGCCACTCCCCACAAAGAAAAATGCTATTTTAGGGGTGGTTAGGGTTACAATTCGGGTTAGAATTAAGGTTAGTGTTAGGGGTTACGTTGAGGGTTAGGTATAGTTTTAGGGTTAAGGTTAGGGAAAATAGTATTCCGGATATGACTCTTCACTATGATGAGCTCTGATCTCCACAGGGCCGAGTCACTTCTGGTACTGACTCTGCTTTATTTTTAACACTCCCTTTGATGGTGAATCTGACTAAATAACTGGACAGCTATCATGTAACATGTCATTATGTGGGGCCCAAAATGGTGGCCGCAGTTTCACGACTCCTCTAGAGTAAAATACAGCTTTCATGGCAACTGGGGTGACTCCTCTCTAGAAATAGCTGGTATAGCTAACATAAGGAGAGTGGAGTGCCATCCATTACTCAGTCTGTGAGCATGTGGGATAGGTTTGGCTGCCAGTTTTCCCATCACCACCCATCCCTGTAGACTCAGAGAGAGAACTGGGTGCAGCAGTAGGGACTGGTGGAAAAACAGGCTGTGCTGTGCACACAGCTGGGAGGACCAGTGGAAAACTAGCCTGGTGGAGAGGCTATCTGTTGACCTGCAGGTCAGTACACAGTACAGTCATGCGGAGGACACCATTGGAAAGAAATATCTTCAATCTCATCTGAAAAATATTAGTCAGAGTAAATATGAATATAAATAAATTATAGACTTATATCCACACCTTTACTTACTCATAGAAGCCCTGTAGCATATTTGAGCCCTTATGATGCTCTCTGCACTGTCTGTAACCTTGAGGGACCTGCCAGTGATTAATAGCCTTGAGTGAACCATCAAAACATTGAGTATTGGCCTCAGCGCTACAGAAGGAGAGGAGACAGAGAAGGCTTCTTGACAAGGACATGTTGCCTTTGATGTGGTTACTTGTCTATATCATTTACTGATATAGGATTCCTAATAGAGCTTTGTTCAGAGAGCAACAGTCAGGAAGTAGTTATTGGTTTACAGCCATCCTCTCAGAAGTTTGTTACAGAGAAAGCGAAACATCTGTGAGTCAGGAAGGTGGTGTTCTATCCGAAACGAGCTGATTGTGGTGACCCGTGGAATGTTGTCCCACTCCTCGTCGATGGCTGTGCGAAGTTGCTGGATATTGGCAGGAACTGGAACACGTTGTCGTACATGTCAATCCAGAGGATCCCAAACATGCTCAATGGGTGACATGTCTGGTGAGTATGCAGGCCATGGAAGAACAGGGACATTTTCAGCTTCCAGGAATTGTGTACAGATCCTTGCGACATGGGGCCATGCGTTATCATGCTGAAACAAGAGGTGATGGCGGTGGTTGAATGGCACGACAATGGGCCTCAGGATCTCGTCACGGTATCTCTGTGCGTTCAAATTGCCATCTATAAAACGCAATTGTGTTCATTGTCTGTAGCTTATGCCTGTCCATACCATAACCCCACCGCCACCACGGGGCACTCTGTTCACAACGTTGACATCAGCAAACCGCTCGCCTATACGATGCCATACACATGATCTGTGGTTGTGAGGCCGGTTGGACATACAATGCCATTTTAGAGAATTTGGCAGGAGGTGGCGACTTATGATAGAGAAATGAACATTATCTGGCAACAGCTCTGGTAGACATTCTTGCAGTCAGCATGCCAATTGCAAACCTTGATACATGGGTTGTGTGACAAAACTGCACATTTTACAGTGACATTGTATTGCCCCCAGCACAAGGTGCACCTGTGTAATGTTTAATCAGCTTTGTGATATGCCACACCTGTCAGGTGGATGGATTATCTTGGCAAAAAGAAATGCTCACTAAGAATAGGGTTGAAATACAAATTTGTGGAAACATTTTTGAGAGAAATAAGCTTTTTGTGCGCATTGAACATTTCTGGGATCTCGGGGCGGTAGGTAGCCTAGTGGTTAGAGCGTTGGACTAGTAACCCAAAGGTTGCAAGATTGAATCACCGAGCTGATAAGGTACAAATCTGTCAATTCCGCCCCTGAACGAGGCAGTTAACCCACTCACTGTTCCTAGACCAGTTAACCCACTCACTGTTCCTAGACCAGTTAACCCACTCACTGTTCCTAGACCATCATTGAAAATAAGAATTTCTTCTTTACTGACTTGACTAGTTAAATAAAGGTTAAAAAAATGAATTCAGCACAACACGTTGCATTTCTATATTTTTGTTCAGTATAAGATGCATTTTGGAAGCCGGAGATGCACTCGCACCTTTTTAAAGGCGGCAGAAGCTTGTGAAGTGCAGGAGAATAGAAAAAGGCCATTCCTGAAGTCCTCTCACATCATGAACTGAAAAGAGTTAGAGAGCATGAACAGGCAGAGATTATCCCCATTTAAAGTACATTTTACTGGCATCCTTTTTGGTTCATGTCTCCTGTATTGGAATAGTGGAATACTATACCATGCTGTGTTGCGTTCTCTTCCTTTTTACTATACCACTCTGTGTTGTGTCGTGCCTAAGAACAGCCCTTAGCTGTGGTATATTGCTCATGTACCACTTCCCCTCGGGCCTTATTACTTAATCATTTTCTCCTTCAGTGTTGTGGTGGGGCGATTTTCCCCGGTGAATGAAACCGTGTTTTGTACTGTCGGGTCAATCTGCCTAAGGCAAAGTTATGACTCCACCGTACAGTTCTTTAAACAGTACACTAGAAGGCTCAGTTGGAACACCAGGATGCAGCCTATTTCAGGTCAGGTGCAAAGTACTCTACTTTGCTATTCAAATTCCGTGAGTAGCCCTCTCTTCTGAGGGACCTGTTCATATCAGTTTGAAAGTTGTATCTAGGGTGGGTAGAGAGACAGCATGTGGACTGTGTTGGCCTAACCATTTGGTATTTTATTAGGATCCCCATTAGCCGGTGCAAAAGTAGCAGCTACTCTGCGCGGGGTACACATGAAACATGACATAATACAGAACAGTTCAAGGACAGAACTACATCAATTAGAAAACCATACATAAAATTGTGCAGTGCTTCCACCTAGTGGGTAAAATGCCTCTAAGAACATGGTCCACCTAAGGAAATATAACACGCCTCTACAGTATATGAAACAACACAATCTATTCCTTTTAACTTAAGAATAAACACAAACACAAGGTAAAGTTCTGAATTATTATTCCTCCATTTCCTGTATCTCCTAACGTCCATGCAAGGTGGACGACACAAGCAAAGTGACATGGTGTTCAGTGAGCAGCTTCTACACTGTAACTACTTGAGGCAGTCTTGCAGAACATATAGTCTATACATGTGAAGTCTGCATATCAATTCAGTTTCAATAAACAACTAAACTTGGAAACATGTATTTAACCAACCATTATTATCACCCCCTTTGAGTCACTAAATCAATCCCAGATATATACACACTAGTTAGTAAGGACCTGGCACCAGGGTCTAACACCTCAGACCTCATGGATGCTTTAAATGGGGGTCTCCTTCAACACAAAAGAAACAAGAAAAAAGGCTCAGTCCCAAATAAACTCATGGTCCAAGAATCTGTGCTTTATTCTGGCGCGCGAATGGAAACCACTAGTCAACGGACCTGTGGCTTTAGGTAAGTCATGGTCCTTTGTTTTGGCTAGTTTGTCCACGTCTGGAAAGTTGACAGTAAACTGTCTATTACTCCCACATCAAATGAACAATTCTTTATTTTTGTAGCTACAGTTGTTCACTTTTTGAGAGTTTAAGCATGTGGTTGCAATAACATTTTCTCTAATAATTAAAGACAACAGAGAAAAATTAACTTTGAATTTCAGAAGGCGACCCCTTGCTCTCAGTGTATGTGTGTGTGTGCACCTGGAGGAATGTGATGCAGGAGAGGTGTGTCTGTCAACAAGTTTCAGTCAGTCTCAGGTTACACACACACACACACTTTGCTCTTTGGCCATGTGAATCTCGCAGGTACACTGGAGCCTCCCTATACTAAGACTGTCATCTGTATCTGTGATAGAGGATACCAACTCTGTGATCTCAGTCATCCATCCACCCCCTGGCTGAAGATTTCATTTGTAGTAGGCCTTGGAGTCAGAGGTTATACTTAGCTTAGGACTCTTCAATCAAGCCAGATGCCCTCACTTTGAGAGCTGGATAAGCAATGGGCTGGGCTCTCTTTTCTTAGCTCAAAGAAACCTCAAAAGTACAGTGCAGTCGGTGTAATGTGCCTATGCATTGTGTGTGTTTGAACATGTGTGCATGCATGGTATAGAGTGAGTGTGTGTGTGTGTCTTTTACCTGGATTGGCAGCTGGTACAATGGGATTGTGTGTTCTTGTGCATTGGGACAAAGCCCCTCTGATTGGTGTCCTCCCTTTATGAGAGAGAGTCCATAGGTTCTAAGTCATTCCCACAGACACCTCTCTCTCTCTCTCTCTCTCTCTCTCTCTCTCTCTCTCTCTCTCCTCCCATTGACCTCTCTACTTATTCTCTCTCTCTCTCCTCTCTCTCTCCTCCCATCGACCTCTCTACCTATTCTCTTTCCCTCTCTCTCTCTCTACCCATCTATGTCTACCTCCCTCTGTCTCTCCTTCCCTCTTCTCTCTCTTTGTTTACTTCCTCCTCTATACCTATTATCTCTCTCTACCTCTCCTCTCTGGCTCTTTTTTCCCTCTTCCTCTCCAAGTCTTCCCTCTCTCTGCTCTCTCAAGTCTCAGACCTAGCCTACAGTACAGTGACAGTCTGTCCAGCCAGCACACTTCATACAGCAACTACATACAGATGTACTACACACATCTCTCAACCAATCGCCATTTCCTGTATCTCCTAACATCCATGCAAGGTGGATGACACAAGCCATGTGACATGGTGTTCAGTGAGCAGCTTCTACACTGTAACTACTTGAGGCAGTCTTGCAGAACATATAGTCTATACATGTGAAGCCTGCATTTGGACCGCTCCTGGCAGCTGGGGATATAGAGAGGAGGCTGGGTATATAATCTCAGGCAGGGGAGGACAGAAAGAGAACTACGTTGCCGTGGCGGAGCAAAAATGGTTTGATCAGCGTTCCAGATCCTCCTTGACAGAAGAACAAACTTGCAGTCAAATAAAAGCCTGGGTTCAAATACTATTTGAAAGCTTTCAAATACTTTTGAGTGTTTGCTCTAGTCTGCCTGGAATGCCAGGTGGGTGGGGTTTGTAGTTTTTGGACTATTCTATTGGTCCATTAAGCCATGCAAGCTCAATGAACCACAAATAAAGCAATAGGGTTTCAAATAGTATTTGAACTCAGGTCTGAGAAGTAGGCTGTCTGGTGCAATTGTCAGAGTCATCAAAATAAGAGCCTTCAAAGAGTAAATGAGCCAGTGCTTCTGGGAAATATCCAACTACAAAAGGTTCAAATAAACACTCACGTCAACACCCTAGAGTAGCCTGCAGTTGTAAACACCATAAAGGGCATTTTGATAAAAGAAACATTTAAGCTGATACAGCCAGGAATGACTAGTACAGTAAACTCTATCTCCTTAATTTGCTAATCCTACATATAAAGAGTAGTGGAATCACAGTAAACATCTTGAAGTTTCCACCACCTCCCTGCTCATCATTCTAATGAATGTGGTATTTAAAAATGTGGTGTTTAAACCCAAACTATGTAAATCACAGGACAGGAGCTGATAGTTGACGAGTTAGTAATGAAAGGGACATACAGATATAGGATTTTCTAGTTTGATATTTAATTTTATTTCATCTTTATTTAACCATGTTAGCTAGTTGAGAACAAGTTCTCATTTAGAACTGCGACCTGGCCAAGATAAAGCAAAGCAGTGCGACAGAAACAACGAATAAACAAGCATACAGTCGATAACACAATAGAAAAAAAAGAAAGTATATATACAGTGTGTGCAAATGGCATGAGGAGGTATGGCAATAAATAGGCCATAGTAGCGAAGTAATTACAATTTAGCAGATTAACACTGGAGTGATAGATGAGCAGATGATGATGGTGTGTAAGTAGTGATACTGGTGTGCAAAGTAAATAAAAACAATATGGGGATGAGGTAGGTAGATTGGAGGGGCTATTTACAGAGGAACTATGTACAGCTGCAGCAATCGGTTAGCTGCTCAGATAGCTGATGTGTAAAGTTAGTGAGGGAAATGTAAGTCCAGCTTCAGCGATTTTTGGAATTCGTTCCAGTCACTGGCAGCAGAGAACTGGAAGGAAAGGCGGCCGAAAGAGGTGTTGGCTTTGGGGATGACCAGTGAGATATACCTGCTGGAGCACGTGCTACGGGTGGGTGTTGTTATCGTGACCAGTGAGCTGAGATAAGGCGGAGCTTTACCTAGCATATAATTGTAGATGACCTGGAGCCAGTGGGTCTGGCGACGAATATGTAGCGAGGGCCAGCCAACTAGAGCATACAGGTCGCAGTGGTGGGTGGTATAAGGCGCTTTGGTAACAAAACGGATGGCACTGTGATAGACTGCATCCAGAGTAGAATATTGGAAGCTATTTTGTAGATGACATCGCCAAAGTCGAGGATTGGTAGGATAGTCAGTTTTATTAGTGTAAGTTTGGCGGAGTGAGTGAAGGAGGCTTTGTTGCGAAATTGAAAGCCGATTTTGGATTGGAGATGTTTGTTATGAGTCTGGAAGGAGAGTTTACAGTCTAGCCATACACCTAGGTATTTGTAGTTGTCCACGTGTTCTAGGTCAGAACCGTCCAGAGTAGTGATGCTAGTCAGGCGGGTGGATGCGGGCAGCGAACGGTTGAAAGCATGCATTTGGTTTTGCCAGCGTTTAAGAGCAGTTGGAGGCCACGGAAGGAGTGTTGTATGGCATTGAAGCTCGTTTGGAGGTTGGTTAACACAGTGTCCAAAGAAGGGCCAGATGTATACAGAATGGTGTCGTCTGCGTAGAGGTGGATCAGGGAATCACCAGCAGCAAGAGCGAGATCGTTGATATATACAGAGAAAAGAGCCGGCCCGAGAATTGAACCCTGTGGTACCCCTATAGAGACTGCCAGAGGTCCGGACAACAGGCCCTCCGATTTTACACACGTAACTCTAACTGCGAAGTAGTTGGTGAACCAGGCGAGGTAGTCATTTGAGAAACCAAGGCTATTGAGTCTGCCAATAAGAATACAGTGATTGACAAAGTTAAAAGCCTTGGCCAGGTCGATGAAGACGGCTGCACAGTACTGTCTTTTATCGATGGCAGTTATTATATTGTTTAGTACCTTGAGCGTGGCTGAGGTGCACCCGTGACCGGCTAGGAAACCGGATTGCACAGCGGAGAAGGTACGGTGGGATTCTAAATGGTCAGTGATCTGTTTATTAACTTGGCTTTCAAATACTTTAAAAAGGCAGGGCAGGATGGATATAGGTCTGTAACAGTTTGGGTCTAGAGTGTCACCCCCTTTTGAAGAGGGGGATGACCGCAGCAGCTTTCCAATCTTTAGGGATCTCGGAAGAAATGAAAGAGAGGTTGAACAGACTGGTAGTAGGGGTTGCAACAATGGCGGCGGATAATTTTAAAAAGAGAGGGTCCAGATTGTTGTTGGCCGGGGTTGGGGTAGCCAGGAGGAAAGCATGGCCAGCCGTAGAGATATGCTCTTGAAACTTTCGATTATCATGGATTTATCGGTGGTGACCGTGTCACCTAGCCTCAGTGCAGTGGCTGCTCTTATTCTCCATGGACTTTATAGTGTCCCAAAACTGGAGTTAGAGCTACAGGATGCACATTTCTGTTTGAAAAAAGCCTTTGCTTTCCTGACTGACTGTGTGTATTGGTTCCTGACTTCCCTGAACAGTTGCATATCGCGGGGACTATTCGATGCTATTGCAGTCCGCCACAGGATGTTTTTGTGCTGGTCAAGGGCAGACAGGTCTGGAGTGAACCATGGGCTATATCTGTTCTTAGTTCTACATTTTTTGAAAGGGGCATGCTTATTTAAGATGGTGAGGAAATTACTTTTAATATATAGCAGGATATAGCCGGAAGATAATCCTGCAGCAACAGGACATTTGAATTATTATGCGTATTATATTTAATGGAAATGTTTGTAGGTTTTGATACATTTTTTTGATGGGCAGAATCAAGTCTGAAACTTCAAATTGGAAATCACAAATTTCAGAAGCCATTTTAAACCTCAAATATACTGCACATTTTAAATGTCCTGCATTGCAGGAACGTTCTCCTGCAACAGAGTGATCAGATTAAGCTCCTACATATGTAGCCTACTAGCATTTCACAATGATGACTTCCTTGACATCTGGTATTATTAATTAGTATCTCAGTTTACAACTGTCCTTTTGCTAATGGAATGGTGGTGGATATTAGTGTACTGTACGGCTGCTTGTTGTTAACTGAAGAATGAGAAGAGGTTGTCATGAGTTTCCAACAGACATGTCTGTCTCCAGCCAAATTGAAGACAATGAGGGAACATTAGCCAGTAATTACCCACAGATAGGCATTCCATCCTTCTATTACGGCTCAAGTCTCTCCAGTGTCTTCTTTCTCCTGCATGAAATAAGCACACAGTAAACACCTTTTGAACCAAAATGAAACTGAAATCCTAACCTCTTGTTCTTCTTCAGGGGGAAGACATCTTTGCCTCAGTCAAACTAAATACAGTAGGCCCAACAACAAGGACTAATTTCCATTTATCCAGGCCCCTCAGAGGCACTAGCTGACTTTGGGTGAACCAGAGAGCTCTTCATTGGTGTGTGGACAGTAGACAGTGTTGGACCATGGCGCTCGTGGACCCGACTGCATCCCATCTGGACCCGGGCATGGATGGTGAGAGCGGGGTCCTCGCCAGTGTCTTTGGGGTCCTCCCTAACGCCAACTGCCCCAAACACGGGCAAAACACTCCGGAGGACACGAAACGATGCCTACGCAAGGTCATCGGGCACCACAGGGACTACGTCAAGATCTCGCTGCCAGACGCCAAGGGCAACCGGCTGCCCACGGAGTGGTGGAAGACAGCCATAGCGTTCTTCTACGCCATCTTCAACCTAGTCCTGACCACCGTGGTCATCACGGTCGTCCACGAGAGGGTCCCGGAGAAGGAGAACAGCCCGCCACTGCCCGATAAGTTCTTTGACTACATCGACCGGGTGAAGTGGGCGTTCACGGTCACCGAGATCAACGGCATGCTCCTGGTGGGAATCTGGGTTATACAGTGGCTTTTCCTCAGATACAAGTAAGAGAACGGTTATCTTGGGATATCTGTGTCAAAGGCTATCCCCATGTATGTGAAATTCTAACCAGACTATACAACATTCAGGTTTAACAGTATAAGACAGTGATTGTAGGCTATATGAAGTGCTACAGTATGCTGAACATGACATTTTCATTATTATTATGTCACAGGAGGTTAGTGGCACGTTAATTTGGGAGGAATTAATTGGGGAGGTGGAATGGTATCAAATACATCGAACACATGGTTGGATGCCATTCCATTGGCTCCGTTTCTGCCATTATTATGAGCCGTCCTCCCCTCAGCAGCCTCCACTGTTCTATGTCCAAGAGAAATGTTCCACAGCCCTTTTAACAGTGGCCTGTTTGATGACATCATTTATTTTCCCTTTGTGTGTTTGTTTCCAGGTCGATTGCAGGTCGGAGGTTCTTCTTCCTGATTGGCACCCTCTACCTGTACCGCTGCGTCACCATGTACATCACAACCCTTCCTGTACCCGGCAATCACTTCACCTGTGCCCCCAAGGTGTGTGTGTGTGTGTGTGTCAGCTGTGGCATGTGAACCACGTCCTGCCGTGATCTCATCCTGGCTCCCTCCAGAACTCATATCGAGCTGCCTGCCATGCTCAATAGCTGCTCATAAAAAAGCCATTTTGGATTCGAATCCTGGAGACACAAACATCATCGCATCCGGTCTTGAGTTCGATTGGAAATATATGCCCCAGGGAATCGAGGTTTTCTGGGTATTGTGGTACAGTGACCTGATGGGAGAAAGATGACGACACTGGCGAGTTTAAATGCAATTTCATTGGATAGGTACAATTCTATCCATTAACACAGGCTCATATTAGCACTTCCAAACATTTACAATTGAAGTCGGAAGTTTACATACACCTTAGCCAAATACATTTAAACTCAGTTTTTCACAATTCCTGACATTTAATCCTGGTACGAATTCCATATTTTAGGTCAGTTAGCATCACCACCACCCACTGGGAATGTGAAATGTCAGAATAATAGTAGAGATAATTATTTATTTCAGCTTTTATTTCTTTCATCACATTCCCAGTGGGTCAGAAGTTTACATACACTCAATTAGTATTTGATAGCATTGCCTTTAAATTGTTTAACTTGGGTCAAACATTTCAGGTAGCCTTCCACAAGCTTCCTACAACAAGTTGGGTGAATTTTGACCCATTCCTTCTGACAGAGCTGGTGTAACTGAGTCAGGTTTGTCGGCCTCCTTGCTCGCACACACTTTTTCAGTTCTGCCCACACATTTTCCATGGGATTGAGGTCAGGGCTTTGTGGTGGCCACTCCAATACCTTGACTTTGTTGTCCTTAAGCGATTTTGCCACAACTTTGGAAGTATGCTTGGGGTCATTTGGAAGACCCATTTGCAACCAAGCTTTAACATCCTGACTGATGTCTTGAGATGTTGCTTCAATATATCCACATAATCTTCCTCCCTCATGATGCCATCTATTCTTTGAAGTGCACCAGTCCCTCCTGCAGCAAAGCACCCCCACAATATGATGCTGCCACCCCCATGCTTTAACATTGGGATGGTGTTCTTCGGCTTGCAAGCCTCCCCCTTTTCCCTCCAAACATAACGATGGTCAATATGGCCAAACAGTTTTACTTTTGTTTTATCAGACCAGAGGACATTTCTCCATAAAGTACGATCTTTGTCCCCATGTGCAGTTGCAAACCGCAGTCTGGCTTTTTTACGGCGGTTTTGGAGCAGTGGCTTCTTCCTTGCTGAGCGGCCTTTCAGGTTATGTCGATATAGGACTCGTTTTACTGTGGATATAGATGCTTTTGTACTGGTTTCCTCCAGCATCTTCACAAGGTCCTTTGCTGTTGTTCTGGGATTGATTTGCACTTTTCGCACATAAGTGTGTTCATCTTTAGGAGACAGAACGTGTCTCCTTCCTGTGCGGTATGACGGCTGCTTGGTCCCATGGTGTTTAAATTTGCGTACTATTTGTACAGATGGACATGGTACCTTCAGGCGTTTGGAAATTTCTCCCAAGGATGAACCAGACTTGTGGAGGTCTACAATTTTTTTTTCTGAGGTCTTGGCTGATTTTTTTTTATTTTTCCCATGATGTCAAGCAAAAAGGCACTGCGTTTGAAGGTAGGCCTTGAAATACATCCACAGGTACACATCCAATTGACTCAAATGATGTCAATTAGCCAATCAGAAGCTTCTAAAGCCATGACGTAGTTTTCTGGAATTTCCCAAGCTGTTTAAAGTAGATTTCCTAATTGTTTTAATGACCAACCTAAGTGTATGTAATCTTCCGACTTCAACTGTGCGTAATTTAGCAGATGGACTTGTCCAGAGCGATTTACGGTAGCGAGTCCATACTTTTTAATATTTTGTTTGTACTGGTCCCCCGTGGGAATCAAACACACAACCCTGGCATTGCAAGTGCCATGCTCTACCAACTGAGCCACACGGGAACATCGTTTGTGTTGCAGTGATGTTACAATGACGTTCTGTATAATGTTCCTCTAACTGAAGCTGCTTGTATTGTCTGTCAAGCTAATCTCTCTCTCCTATCTCTTTCTCTCTCAACCCCCCCCCCCCCCCCCCCCTTCTCTCTCTCTCCCTCCTATCCCTCTCTCAGCTGTATGGGGACTCTCACGCTAAGATGCAGCGTGTGCTGACGTTGATCTCCGGCGGTGGTCTGTCCATCACCGGCTCCCACCTCATGTGTGGTGACTTCCTCTACAGCGGACACACCGTCATGCTTACCCTCACCTACCTGTTTATTAAAGAGTGTGAGTGCTGGATAAAATATCACACACACACACACACATCTAAATACTGTTCATTATTGATAACTAACAAGTATATCATATTCTCATCTAGGTTAGATTATCTGTTAGGGCAAACAAGGTCCCATAGCTTCGGCATCATGATCTCTGAACATTTTCTGGATTATGTAGTAATGTTACCGGGCAGATATACATTTGGTTGATGGAGGGACATTTTCCAGGTGTGGCCTGATCCTCTATTACAGTGTTTCCCAAACCCTATCTATTACCTTCCCTCCTGTGTGGGACTTGTTCAAGAGGATGCAACGTCTGACCTTACTGACGACATACACAACCCCGTGTGTGTCTGTCCCCCCCCCACTCTCTCCTCCAGACTCATGTGTTTATATGGCCATCCACTTAACATTGACCAGATTATAAAATGAAAGGACCTCCTGTGTGTGTTTTGTCTCGTCCAGACTCCCCGCGGACGTTCTGGTGGTACCACCTGATGTGCTGGCTGCTGGCTGCTGTGGGAGTGGTGTGTATTCTGGTGGCCCACGAACACTACAGTGTGGATGTGGTGGTGGCCTACTTCATCACCTCACGCCTCTTCTGGTGGTACCACACCATGGCCAACGTCCAGGTGACATGCTGACACTGTAGGATCTAGAATGATGCTGATACTAGATATAGTAATGGGGTGGCAGGTAGCCTAGGGGTTAAGAGGGGTAGGCCAGTAACTAAAAGGTTGCTGGTTGGAATACCCAACGTGAAAATCTGTCTGTGTCCTTAAACAAGCCATTTAACCCTAATTTGCTCCAGTGGCTCCGTACTACATTGGCTGACCCTGCAAAACAACACATTTCACTGCACCTATCTGGTGTATGTGACCATGTAACATCTTAAAAATAAATGACACATTCTCTTCTCGTCATCCAGGTGAGATCTTGATCAGTCGGCTGCTGAGGGGAGGACGGCTCATAATAATGGCTGGAACGGAACAAATGGAATCCCCTATTCTAGATCACCTATTCCGCTCCAGCCATTACCACGAGCCCGTCCTCCCCAATTATGGTGCCACCAACCTCCTGTGATGTAGATAGAGTAATCGTTTCTCTTCTGGTGGTACCACACCATGGCCAACGTCCAGGTGACATGATACTGTCATGTAGTGGAAGCAGATAGATAATACAGCAGATGATAAAGTAGATTCTTGATGATACTGCAGATGGACTGATACTATCCAGCAGAAACGGCTTACCAGGCTTCAGAACCTTCAAACTCAACTCTGGACCTCGAAACCAGCTCCACTGCATTTTTTTCATTGTTCCCCAAAAATCAGGGACTGATTTAGACCTGGGACACCGGGTGTGTGCAATTAATTATCAGGTGGAACAGAAAACCAGCAGGCTCTGGATCTCGTCGGGTCAGAGTTGAATACTGCTGCTTTAGAATCTTCTTTACAATATTAATTGAATTACACCCACCAGTGAGAATGAGACAAAGTACAAAAAGTGTCCCTTTTTGACAAGCAGCTTGTTCAGTCTCTACTGCTTTCTCTGTAGACCTATTGGTGGATGAGCAAGAAAACACTGACAATACAGCAGTTTAAAAGGCCCAGTGCAGTCAAAAACTTGATTTACCTGTGTTTTATGTACATTGTGACACGGAGGTTGGAATAATATGTGAAATTATGATAATGCCATTGTAATGTAAGAGCTGTTTGAAAAGGCAGGATGAAATTTCAGGTAATTTTAGTGGGATGTAGTTTTTGCCTGCCTGGTGAAATCACCAGGTGATAAGTTAATAGACCAATAAGAAATGGTTCTAAACCAAAAGTCCCCACAAGAATAGTAAACAAACAATAAATTGACCAACTGGGGACATGATGTTAGTCCCCACGAGGTCAAATGCTATTTCTAGGGGGTTTAGGGTTAAGGTTTGAATTAGTGTTAGGGTTACGTTAAGGGTTTGGGTAAGGAGCTAGGGTTAGGGTAAGAGTACGGGTTAGGGAAAATTGGATTTTTAATGGGACTGAATTGTGTGTCCCACAAGGTTAGCTGTACGTGTGTGTGTGTGCATGTGCAATGCCAGAAGCACTCACACACACTTCTGAACCACCTACCACAGTGTTTATACGACTGAGTACACCCTCATCCTCATCCATTAGGCCTGGCTAGGATCATGATAGATGGCTCTACCCACCCTGTGAGATTCACCTCAAAAGACGACCGCTTTCTGCATGTTTACATAATGATTAACCTAATGTTAACGTAATGACCTTCATGTTTCAGGGAAATGTTGTGTTAACGTCCCATAGTTCTGTGAATTACAAGTGTGAACGTTTGTTTGATAGCAGTGTCAGCACAACGTGTAGGTTATAGAAGTGCTATAATGTGTTGGCATGGTGTTACTCCCTCTGCTGGTCAAAACTAAGACTGACATCATAATAGGGCCTGACATTTACTATTACAGCTCCTTCCCTTGTAGTTGTGTCAATTGCCTGACTGTCAACCATTTCATTGATTATTGAATTGCACAAAATTAGATGTTCTACATATCCATATTACTACTATTGATAAATGTTTATGCCAAAGTCTACCATTGTTTTTGGCTGGTGTCACGGTGCTGACTTTTGCCCTTTCGCCTGCAGTAAAAGCCTCTACCCCGTCCTCTGGCTGGGCAAAGTACTGTAGGATTTTAGTCACTTCGGTGTAACAAGGGCCTAGCCGTGCGGCCCTACCAACCCTTCTATGTATTCGTAATGGCCCTTCGCGTGAGTTGAGTCTGTTCCTTCGTTCACGTTGTCACTCCCTTATTTCCCGGTCTAGTATGGGGCCTTGGATAGATGAGTACTTTATTACTTTATGGTTATAGATTCTTCCTATACTCCCTTACCTTGTCTTCTTCTCTTATATATCAATACCTAATAACTTATTTTCTGTTAGTTATTATGCTCGTCAGCTAGTAGTCACTTGGAAACTAGTATCGTTATATGTATTGACTTTTCCAAAGATACAGTGCCTTGCGAAAGTATTCGGCCCCCTTGAACTTTGCGACCTTTTGCCACATTTCAGGCTTCAAACATAACGATATAAAACTGTATTTTTTTGTGAAGAATCAACAACAAGTGGGACACAATCATGAAGTGGAACGACATTTATTGGATATTTCAAACTTTTTTAACAAATCAAAAACTGAAAAATTGGGCGTGCAAAATTATTCAGCCCCTTTACTTTCAGTGCAGCAAACTCTCTCCAGAAGTTCAGTGAGGATCTCTGAATGATCCAATGTTGACCTAAATGACTAATGATGATAAATACAATCCACCTGTGTGTAATCAAGTCTCCGTATAAATGCACCTGCACTGTGATAGTCTCAGAGGTCCGTCAAAAGCGCAGAGAGCATCCTGAAGAACAAGGAACACACCAGGCAGGTCCGAGATACTGTTGTGAAGAAGTTTAAAGCCGGATTTGGATACAAAAAGATTTCCCAAGCTTTAAACATCCCAAGGAGCACTGTGCAAGCGATAATATTGAAATGTAAGGAGTATCAGACCACTGCAAATCTACCAAGACCTGGCCGTCCCTCTAAACTTTCAGCTCATACAAGGAGAAGACTGATCAGAGATGCAGCCAAGAGGCCCATGATCACTCTGGATGAACTGCAGAGATCTACAGCTGAGGTGGGAGACTCTGTCCATAGGACAACAATCAGTCGTATATTGCACAAATCTGGCCTTTATGGAAGAGTGGCAAGAAGAAAGGCATTTCTTAAAGATATCCATAAAAAGTGTCGTTTAAAGTTTGCCACAAGCCACCTGGGAGACACACCAAACATGTGGAAGAAGGTGCTCTGGTCAGATGAAACCAAAATTGAACTTTTTGGCATCAATGCAAAATGTTATGTTTGGCGTAAAAGCAACACAGCTCATCACCCTGAACACACCATCCCCACTGTCAAACATGGTGGTGGCAGCATCATGGTTTGGGCCTGCTTTTCTTCAGCAGGGACAGGGAAGATGGTTAAAATTGATGGGAAGATGGATGGAGCCAAATACAGGACCATTCTGGAAGAAAACCTGATGGAGTCTGCAAAAGACCTGAGACTGGGACGGAGATTTGTCTTCCAACAAGACAATGATCCAAAACATAAAGCAAAATCTACAATGGAATGGTTCAAAAATAAACATATCCAGGTGTTAGAATGGCCAAGTCAAAGTCCAGACCTGAATCCAATCGAGAATCTGTGGAAAGAACTGAAAACTGCTGTTCACAAATGCTCTCCATCCAACCTCACTGAGCTCGAGCTGTTTTGCAAGGAGGAATGGGAAAAAATGTCAGTCTCTCGATGTGCAAAACTGATAGAGGCATACCCCAAGCGACTTACAGCTGTAATCGCAGCAAAAGGTGGCGCTACAAAGTATTAACTTAGGGGGCTGAATAATTTTGCACGCCCAATTTTTCAGTTTTTGATTTGTTAAAAAAGTTTGAAATATCCAATACATGTCATTCCACTTCATGATTGTGTCCCACTTGTTGTTGATTCTTCACAAAAAAATACAGTTTTATATCTTTGTTTGAAGCCTGAAATGTGGCAAAAGGTCGCAAAGTTCAAGGGGGCCGAATACTTTCGCAAGCCACTGTATATTATTGTCCACACAATGAAATATTCTTTAGAGCAATCACTTTAACCTATAACCAGGGTCACTTTCTGTTCAGTGAGAGTGTCAGAGGCGTTTGCTCTCCAGATCGTTAATCTGGCCTAGTTGTCAAAGTTTCAAGCTTTTATTAAGTCACTCTGTTTTTTGTCTTATACACGTTATTACAATTCAATGGTTCTACAGTTTCCTAATACATCAATAATGCTCAATCAATCCTTAATGCGCTATACTATGCCAGATAATATTGCAAATGTAAATCGCTTAACACACTTATTATAACTCTTAAACAAAGCAAACACCCATATATTTACCTTGAAGCTCTATTCCCTTGGTCCTTCCCGAAACTGGTCTTTCTTTATAAGAGTAGTAATATTTTTGCAGCCTCCCCTGTTTTATAATACTATAATTTTCTTATTTAGTCCGAATTTCCTATGGTTACACTATTTCCTGCCTACTGTTTAGATATTGATTCCCTTTTATCGACCCGTGGCTACTACGAGGCTTACTTATTTCTGGGCTTTTTCAATCTTGCCAAACTGCAATTGTCACTGACACACCAAAGATGGAACTTGTTGCTCCCAAGAGTTCTCTACGCCTCGCGCTGTTGAGGGGTGAAGTTCTCTCTTTCACAACCTTGTTCTCTTATTCTTTTTATGTGGTGTGAGCTTCCAGTGTACAACACAATTCTTAAGATATACCAGTCAATAGTTTGCTCGTGCCTTGATGTCAAAATAGTCAATACAAACAGAGTATAGTAAAGGTAATATACCTTGTCTGATGATTCTCTATGATGTCCAAATCATATGGGTTGAGGATCATGCCTAGGCACTGATCTCTCCTCCTTTTATACCTCTTTTAGACACTCAGTTAGATTGCACTCCCGAACATCTTCCCTCTATCTTAACACAGGGTGTCATTACATTATGTCCTTGCCACTTTTCTTTGCCGCGTGCTCAAGATTATGTAGCACTTAGTCCAATGTTAGTTCCTTCAGCACTGATGCCCATAAGTATTCTTCCGTTGGGGCGTTGGTTTGGTAGGTCTGTTCATACCACTCCTCCTCAGTCTTCCTGTAGGTTGGTTCTTGTTTAATGCTCAGTACTTGTAGTTCTTGTGCATTTGGCTCCCTCTGCTGGTCGCATGCTGTTGTATCAGTTTCTCCTTTTATTCCCCAGTCAATAGTTGGTCTTAGAGCCCATAAATGTGGCTCTGGATCTGGACCGGCTACTGAGGGAGGGGTCTGATCTTTTTGGGCTTTTGCCACACTGGGTAGTAGGCTAGCGGTTAATAGGTTGGACCAGTAACTGAAAGGTGTTGCTGGTTCCATTCCCCTAGCTGACTAGGTGAAATCTGTTGATGTGCCCTTTGTGCAAGGCACTTAACCCTAATTACTCCTGTAAGTTACTCTTAATAAGAGCATCTGCTAAAAGACAAAAAAATTAAAAAGAGGACTATTTATTCTTCAGTAAGGCTCATCTTTGTTTGTTGTGCTAATGCTCCCGAGTGGTGCAGCGGTCTAAGGCACTGCATCTCAGTGCAAGAGGCGTCACTACAGTCCCTGGTTCGATTCCAGGCTGTATCACATCCGGCCGTGATTTGGAGTTCCATAGGGCGGCGCACAATTGGCCCAAAGTTGGCCGGGGTAGGCTGTCATTGTAAATAAGAATTTGTTCTTAACTGACCACTACAGTCATCCTCTGCACCTCCATGATCATGGCCTCTGTGAACGGCAGGCTGCCTTTATCAGTGAGAGACGGGACCCTGTCTGGGCCCACCACTGCATCGATCTCCGCCTGCACCCTCTCTGTGGTGTGAACGGGTACAAATTACATGGAAAACATTATTACAAAGCAACGAGCATTGGGAAACAGGACACTGGATATGTTACACATAGCATTATGATTGGGTACTGTACTTCATCATGCTTCAACAAGGAGTTCTCTTTAGGCTCCATTGAACTGGTCCTCCACACCCCTCTTTCTGATGTAGTACCTTGGATATCTGGATACACGACCATGTAGAGCATCATCCACAGCACTGTGTTGGTGGTGGTATCAGTACCAGCGATTGAAGTCTCATGATGTAATGCTCACGTTTAAGTTGTCTGTTGTTTTTGTTGACAGGCCCTGCGGTGCTCGCCCAACAACTACCTCACCAACACCTGGTGGAACCCCGTGTTCAACTTCTTTGAGAGGAACGTGCAGACCCAGGTGCCCTGCTCCTTCTGCTGGCCAATCACCTGGCCCCCTGCCTGCCTTAAGAACTCCTGTAAGAAGTACAGTGCAGTGCAGAGCCTGCGGGAGGAGTAGGGAGAAGGGACTCCACCCCAGTTCAGGGTCCTTTGAACACCCCAACCTATTTTGTATTCATGCAGGATTTATGCTCTATTATGTGATTTCAAGTATTATTGTGAAGGATAGTTGAAGTTTGTGAGGAAATGGTCATATAGGGAAAGTATGTGAGAAGAATAACATAGTCCACATTGGGTCCTTGTGTACTTCACCACTACAATGTATGTTATTTATGAGGTCAGTTTATTTGAAAATGTTCTTTATTCTTGTGAATGTTACTGTAACAAACTCAACTGAAGTCAACATGTTGCGATGTCATGCAGCGCTTTGCCACTGGCTTGCAGCTTTACTCAAAACTCCAACATAAAAATTGAATTTTATAGAGCTATACATTATTACGTTTACATCAATTAGATTGAATGAATATTAAGTACTTTAAAAATATACTTTCCAAAATGTGCCTTTAAATACAAATGCATGCAATTTTAAATTGCAAACTTTAAGATGTTTGTTTTCAATGTTTTATATTGTGTATTAATTTAATTAGCATTTAGTCTTTAGTCTCATATGATTGTGTGTCCTAATGTACCATCATTTATACCTTCAGAATAAAAAAACAACACGTTGACTTCAGTTTTGTCCAAAGTGCAGATACTAGGAGAAGTATGAAGCTCGCATGGGTCAACCCCTTTGCCTTCGTCATCTATCAACGCACCAATCACACCACCCGTTCTCTCACCCACCAATAGGAAGCTAGGAATCCCCATGCGTCGTTTGCGAACACAGACAAATAACATGGCAGACCCTTCTGAAAAGCATATTTAAATTTTCAAAATATACTTCGAATAGTCTAAATATTCAACTCGTTTCCAAGGATTACGAGGTATTTTTTTGTGCTTTGCAGCCGATATAAACCCCATGGTTATGGAATTATGGCACGAGCTCCTGGGCACTTCTGCGCCGTCCCATGTCTGCATTCTGGCCTTGACAGTATTCGTGGCCGTCTATTATCTAATGCACACATTTCGCAAACACCAGGATTTCTCCAATATTCCTCCTGGTCCTAAACCATGGCCAATAGTTGGAAATTTCGGCGGGTTTCTGGTTCCCAATTTCATCTGGAGGAGGTTTGGTGGCTGGGGAGGGAAGGACGTCCCAAAGTCCAAGACACGAGCTCTAATTTCGCCTCAAGTTATTATCACGGAACAAGCTAAGGTTTACGGTAACATCTACAGTATGTGGGTAGGGAGTCAGCTGGTAGTAGTACTGAACGGATATGAAGTGGTCAGGGATGCCCTCTCAAACCGGGCAGATGTGTTCTCCGACAGACCAGAGATTCCCACCGTTACCATCATGACAAAGCGGAAAGGTAAGTGCTGCTTCTAGACTCAACCTGTGCGTAATAACGCATGAAAGCGCAATAGTCCATCGATATTGCTGAGTCGATTTTACTCAACGTATGAGCGGTATTGGATGAGCGTTGTGCCCGGTGAATATTCTATTGTTCTATAAAAAAATAAAAATTTAAAAAATAAAATAAGTTGACGCTGGATAGTAAACAATGCCGGAAAAGCCTTTGTGCAAACGAACTTCCAGAAGTAATCAAGGCACTCTCATGTAACAGAAAAATGTAAACGCCTTCGTCGTGGCTTACACCGACGTGTTGCGGCTATATCAGCCTTCATCAGGGTGACAAAGAATAGTGGTGTACAAACAGGTGTATATCCAAACTCTCACAGGAAGTGACTCACTTTATTACCATATGTAATTGATCAAGTTTTTAAAAAATTGGGGGGAAAAACACATTCAAGATACAAAGATGAAAAAAATAAACATGGCATAACAAGAGAAAGAAATGCAATATCATAAAAGGAAAAAACTGTGTACACGTGAGCTCGTTACCAAACTTAAGAATGGAGAACCAAAAAATAAACCCCATCTTTTACAGGAAATGAGAATAATCCTTTTCCTCATTTAGACCTGGCAATACAGTGGCCTTTAGTTTAAAGATCCAGAACGTTTGGCATTTTAGGAGGCGTTTGAGACTATCACCCCCCAGCTGCGAGAAATAGGAACCACTTCAATGGCCATGGCTTTAAGAGGGTTTGGGCTGGCATGGCCAATCTGTCTGTAATGTTTAGCCAAAGGATATATGTCGTTAGCAGTCCTTATAGCGTAGGCATGTTCAGACACCCTGTCCTTGAGCCTTCTCTAAGTACTTCCTATGTAAAAGCACCCACCTGGGTAGCCTGTACACCACATAGGCAGCCCACACTCTCTGAAAGCCATGGCCATTGAAGTGGTCCAGAGTACTCGCAGGGATCTCAAACACCTCCCACCATGCAAAACGTTCTGGATCTTTAAACTAAAGGCCACTGTATTGCCAGGTCTAAATGAGGAAATTGATTATTCTCCTTTCCTGTAAAAGATGGGGTTTATTGTTTGGTTCTCCATTCTTAAGTTTGGTAACATGAGGTCACATGTACACAGTTATTTTTTCCCTTTTATGATATTGCATTTATTTTGTGGTGTTGCATTCTTGTTATTGTTATTCCATGTTCATTTAGTTTATCTTCATATCTTGAATGTGTTGTCTTTCTCCAAGTTTCTTTACTTCATCAATTCCATACAGTATGGTAATGAATTGAATCACTTCCTGTGAGAGTTGGGATATACACCTGTTTGTTCACCGCTATTCTTTGTCACCTTGATGAAGGCTGTAGCCACAACACGTCTGTTTTTTTAAATTCTTGCCACGCATAAGCCGTAAAACATAAATGCTTTAAAAAATATTCCACTACATGAGAGGGCCTTGATTGGAAGTGTGTTTGAACAAAGGCTGTTCTGGCATTGTATACTATCCAGCATCAACTTCTTTTTGTTTTATAGTATTTCATCCCATGATCAAAGAGCACCTCATGGATGGACTATAAACAAAAGAAGCCCTCATCTCCTTTGTCTCTATTCTAGTGTTCTATTATTCTATTCAATTGTTCTATTTGATTGGTATGTTCTATTAGATTGTTATGTTATTCTATTGTTCTGTTCCATTCTAGTGTTCTATTATATTGTTATATTATATTGTTATATTATATCGGTCTGTTCTCTTGTATTGTTCTCTTGTATTGTTCTATTATATTGCTCTATTCTATTGTTCTATTCTATTCGTCTGTTCTATTCTATTGGTATTTTCTATTCTGTTGCTCTATTTTTATGTTATATTGTTCTATTCTAGTGTTCTATTCTATTGGTCTGTTATATTCTATTATTATATTCTATGGCTATATTATATTCTATTGTTCTATTATATTGTTCTGTTATATTCTATTGTTCTATTATATTATATTGTTATATTATAGTGTTATATTCTATTGGTCTGTTATATTATATTGTTCTATTATATTATATTGTTATATTCTATTGTGATATTATAATGGTCTGTTATATTGTTATATTCTATTATTCTCATCAAAAGTCTTCGAAGCAGAAAAGGAAAGAGACATTTAATTTTGCTCTGTAAATAATTCCATATGTGTACTAGTGCATAGTGACATCACTATTAACCGTCCTCACGTCTTATCATTTCTCTGAACCTTAGGCATAGTTTTTGCACCTTATGGACCAGTATGGAGAAGGCAGCGCAAGTTCTGCCACACCACGCTGCGGAACTTTGGCCTGGGCAAGTTGAGCCTGGAGCCCTGTATCCTTGAGGGGCTGGCTGTGGTCAAATCTGAGCTGCTGCGCCTCAGCGAGGAAGATACTGAGGGTTCAGGAGTGGACCTGACCCCTCTGATAACTAACTCTGTGTCCAACGTAATCTCCTACATCGCCCTGGGCCAGCGCTTCCACCACACTGACCGGGAGTTTGGCGCCCTGCTGGACCTGATGGCCCGCGGCCTAGAGATCATCGCCAACAGGTAGCCTAGAGGTTAGAGATGTGGATCAGTAGCCGGAAGGTTGACTGGTTCAAAGACGTGGGAACTGAACTGATAACTGGAGTGCTGCTGGTCCTCTGATCTCAAGTAGAAGTTCCTGCTGTGTGCCCTTAAGCGCTTAACACATTTCAGTTTCTCCCAGAAAACAGGCAGTAACGTATCTATTCTACTCTATTCTATTCTAACAGCGCGGCGGTCCTCATCAATGTCTTCCCCCTGCTCTACTACCTGCCCTTCGGTGTCTTCAGAGAGGTACGGCAAGTGGAAAGGGACATCACTGCCTTCCTGAAGCAGATCATCACCAGACACAGGGAGACGTTAGATCCAGCCAACCCCAGAGATCTCATAGACATGTACCTGGTAGAGATGCTGGCCCAGGAGGCCGCTGGGGAGACGGACAGTAGCTTTTCAGAGGACTATCTATTCTACATCATAGGAGACCTCTTCATCGCTGGTACTGATACCACCACCAACACAGTGCTGTGGATGATGCTCTACATGGTCGTATATCCAGATATCCAAGGTACTACATCAGAAAGAGGGGTGTGGAGGACCAGTTCAATGGAACCTAAAGAGAACTCCTTGTTGAAGCATGATGAAGTACAGTACCCAATCATAATGCTATGTGTAACATATCCAGTGTCCTGTTTCCCAATGCTTGTTGCTTTGTAATAATGTTTCCCATGTCATTTGTACCCGTTCACACCACAGAGAGGGTGCAGGCGGAGATCGATGCAGTGGTGGGCCCAGACAGGGTCCCGTCTCTCACTGATAAAGGCAGCCTGCCGTTCACGGAGGCCACCATCATGGAGGTGCAGAGGATGACTGTGGTGGTCCCCCTGGCCATTCCTCACATGGCCTCAGAGACCACAGGTGAGGAGAGAGAAACCCATACTAGTCATTCTAATTCTATGGTAGAACCTGACTCTTCCGTTATGCACAGTCAGATCAATAAAGTTGTATTGAATTGCTTTCTCAACAACTTGGTCAGTCAGTTCCACCAGACCAACACTACAACAGGGTGCTGCAGCAGAAACAGGAGAGTACAACCCTTTCGCTATGGTTCGTCTGTTGTTGTCTTGCAGAGTTCCGTGGCTATACGATCCCTAAGGGCACAGTGATCATCCCCAACCTGTGGTCTGTCCATAGGGATCCCACTGTGTGGGAGGAGCCAGACGACTTCAACCCCTCTCGTTTCCTAGACGACCAGGGGAATCTCCTGAGGAAAGAGTGCTTCATACCGTTCGGAATAGGTAGGTTGTTCGGCAGTCTCTCTCGACAGACGTATGTGGGGTGTCCCATTAGCGACTTGCTCTACGATTGGCAAACGGGAGTGTAGTTACACGGTATACACGGAGTATGAAGCCTTTCTACTGTGGACATTTACAGTTAGGCTCCTGTAAAATCCACTGAAACAAGGTTCAAACGGTTAGTTTACAATCTCACTGGATTGTTGAAGTCCCATACTACCCCTACATGAGTATGAAGCAGTTAGGCCACGACTGAACATTTCAATCATTTGATTTCACAGTCTTACTTGATTATTGGAATGCACTTAGTATGACACATGACTTAATGTGCATCTTTACAGTGTTCTCTCCCTCTCTTTCCCAGGACGCAGGGTGTGTATGGGCGAGCAGCTGGCTAAGATGGAGCTGTTTCTGATGTTCACCAGCCTGCTGCAGGCCTTCAGTTTCAGACTGCCCGAGGGGCTGGCCCCTCCTCCCATGCACGGGCGCTTTGGCCTCACCCTGGCCCCCTGCTCATACACTGTGACTGTGAGGCCCCGGCGGTCAGGCCACCAGACGAACAACAACCGCTGACACTGTAATTAAGCCATAAGGCACAAGAGGAAGTGGTGTATCATGAATACAGTCACAGGTAAACGGCGTTAGTTGGCCCGATGCGACAGCATCAGCCAGTCAACCCATTTGTCTGTGACTGTATTCATGATACTGCCTCGTGCCTTATTGCTTTTATAAAACTGTTGCTAAAATAACAATTAATTACATATTTGAATTAAAACAGTAGTTTGATAAGTCATAATATTTAATTCTTCCACCAGAAGATGTAGTCCAGACAAAAATCAGGTTTTTAGTTATTTTTGTCATGTTGCTACCGATGCCACCCAGTCTTCATTTTTTTTTGCATAGTTGCTATGCAAAGGTACCGGGAGTTCATTCTAAACAAAATGGGTGCAATGCAGTGGGACCATGTCTGTTCCAAGGACCCTATGTTCCCAGGGCCTAATGTTCCCAGGGCCCCATGTTCCCAGGGCCTAATGTTCCCAGAGCCCTATGTTCCCAGGGCCCCATGTTCCCAGGGCCCTATGTTCCCAGGGCCTACTGTTCCCAGGGCCCCATGTTCCCAGGGCCTAATGTTCCCTCAACCATTTTTTTCCTTCAGCTCTATCTTCTAAACAAGGCAACAGTAAATATTAAAGACAAAAACCTTCTGTCATGTAATAAAATATTTTACATAGCTTATATTTTTCATACCCTTTGTATTTTGGTGCGTTAATCCACTGTTACTGATGGCCAGTATTCTGTTACATGTTTTTGAAATATGTATTTCAATTACTTGAGTATTTTGTCATTTGTATTTCACTGGACTGAAATAAGTTTAAAAATCTAAAATTATTTTGAATATCTATTGCATTATGATCTTGATGTGCTTTAATGCATCTGTTGCGCACACTATTCTTGTCTTTCAATAGAAAGTGCTCTTGCATCCTATCAAACTACAATGATATTATTGACTAATTTCTATATCAGAGCAATAGTAGGAATCTAATAAAACACACCACATCAAAACTGTGTGAAAGGTCATGGAACGGGCTAAATAGTCACGTGACCACTGCCACACAACGACCTTCCTACTTTCCATGGTGTCTGAGTGTCTGTCTGCACGTTCAGCCACAGCCAGCTCCTTCGTTCTGGTGCGGTCCTCTCCGCATTGCAAACCATGGCTTTCTTCACTCACCAAGTCATCAGAGGTCTCTCCTCTTCTGCAGTCCGAAATGCAGCGATCAAACACGTTACGATCATCGGGGGTGGTCAGATGGGTGCAGGTATCGCACAGGTAGTTAGTTAACTGTTAATGACAGAAGTTTGTTTGCTAACATTAGCTTGCTACAGAGGCTAACTAGCTATCTTGTAAGCTAACCAGCTGTGTAGCTAACGCTGCAAGACTAGCTAACAAGCCAGTTAAATATAGCAATGAAGTGCACGAACTTACCGACTACTGTTGGTTAGTTAAACGCTACCTTGTCATTAGCTAGCTTGTTAGATACCCACTTGAGAAGCCAACCAAGGCAATTCAGGGGATAAGTTGTGCAGGCTAATCAGTAACACAACTCTGTATTATAAGCAACGGTTGTTCATGTCTGGGTAAGAAGTACAGTATGTCTCACAAACTGTCTCAGGTTGATCAGTGCACAACACAGATGGTGAAGACAGCAGCAGGAGGTGGCCTTTGACCTCTATCTACTTTAGCTAGCTAGTTATAGAAGGGATTTTGTTACCTACCTGAAATGTCCTTCAATTCAGGAGTTCTATTACCAAAGTGACTTTTTGACAGTCCAACCTGGTGAACACCTGTCCCACCCACTCACTACTCGCACTTGTGTTCCCCCTTTCTAATAGGTTGCTGCTACAACAGGCCATTCGGTGGTGCTAGTTGACACAAATGAGGAAATCCTGAAAAAATCCGCCAAGGGAATAGAAGGCAGCCTGAAGAGGGTGGTCAAGAAGAAGTTCGCTGACAAGCCAGATGTTGGTCACTAATATGTTAATGTTGCTGTTTCCAATGAGGAAATGTTGGCAGAACTTCATTTGACAGTCATCATGTATGTTACAGGCAGGAGCAGAGTTTATTGCCAAGGTGATGGCCAACGTGTCCATATCGACAGACGCAGCGTCTGTGGTGGGGAGTACAGACTTGGTGCTGGAGGCCATCGTGGAGAACCTCAAGATCAAACAGGGCCTCTTTGGTGCTCTGGACAAAGTGGCACCAGCGTAAGTATGACCGACTAGGGCTTGAACCTGTGTCTCCTACACACCACAAGACTGTCTTACCCCACTGAGCTGAATCCTAGGCATTAGGATGTGGGTCCAACCCATGTCTTTGGTCTGAAGGTTACTCGCCAGGCGAGTGTGAATCCAAACCACATAAGCACTGTCCTGTCTCCGCTGCCTGTGACTTTGTCAATAACCATAGGAGTTAGCGATCGATGATCAGTGTTGAGATGAACGTCAAGCCAGAGCAAGTGCTGTTTGATGAGAAAACATTTGTTGTTGCCGTTTTGAATGTGTAGCCTAAATATCCAAATTCCTTTATCTGCATTTGAGCTTGTTTTTCTAATCTTACTATAAAGCTATGCCGGTATCCTTGAAATGTGCTTAAAATAGACTATTTTAAAACTATTCTAATTTAAATAAAATATTTCAAAAGGAAAGGCATTGTGTGTCCCACATAATTGATGTTACTAATTGGGATGCACCTCATGGGGGTTTGCTTGTTGCCTGATGTTTTTGGTTCCTCTTTTTTAAGACACACCATTTTCGCCAGCAACACATCCTCTCTGCCCATCACCGACATAGCCAGCTCCACCAGCAGGCTGGACAGATTTGGAGGGCTGCACTTCTTCAACCCCGTCCCCATGATGAAACTGGTAGAGGTAAGGATCAATAGTGCGGTGTACATTTTAGGACATCTCTCCCTATGATTAGTCTCTATATAGTCTCCCGCAAAGCAGTTATTTTTTGTGTCATGATGGCGATGTTTAAATTAGAAACGTACGTAAGTTGCTTTAAAAAATGACACTGGGCTTGCTCTCCTTATCATCAAGATTCAATTGAAAGATGTTAAGTAGTTTACGTGTCCTCTTCAGGTGATTGGAACATCAGCCACAAGCCAGGACACCTTCGATTCCCTCCTCGCTTTCAGCAAAGCACTGGGAAAGACGCCAGTGTCCTGCAAAGTAAGATCCTCACTCATTTGAACAAAAATAAAGTATTTCGCTAGTATTGTACACCTTTTAAAGATAATGCAGTGACATACCATATTACACCATACATTATGTTCATCATATGCCGTTCAGATGCGTTATAAACGGTTCACTAACGTCAGTATGTTATGTTCATCTCCAGGACACTCCTGGGTTCATTGTGAACCGCCTGCTGGTGCCCTACATGATGGAAGCCATCAGGCTACATGAGAGAGGTACACCACCAAATGTTTTGCCTGTATATGAATGAAAATTGCATCGGCGCCAAGAGGGATGTGACAAACGGTTATGTATGAACATCTATGGTTAACAAAACATAGTTGTCTGTATATGAAACCGTTGTCACCCTTTATTCAAAGTCAATGGCTGAGTGTGTGTGTGTGTGTGTGTGTGCTCTTCTCGTCAGGCCACGGGTCAAAGGAGGACATTGATATTGCCATGAAGCTGGGAGCTGGGTATCCCATGGGGCCCTTTGAGCTGCTGGACTACGTAGGACTGGACACGGCTAAGTTTATCATGGACGGTGAGTGTTGGGCTGCTTCACAAGTGTGTTCCGATTACAGAGTGATTTCAGTACCAGTTAAAATAGGACTATATTAGCAGCTAGGAACAGGCCCAATCGAAATAACTGCATGTCATATGGCACAGGGGCAGAGCACTGTTTTGGTTATAGAATGGTGAGATGGACGAGAGGTGCCGGTGGTCTTTGAAAATGGTGATGAATAATTTGAAGAAACAAAAACATCAAATGAAGTAGATGCAGGTAGTGTAAAACCAATGCAAAAGCAGTTAGTTAAAGTGAACAGTTTGTGTTGATAACTTGATTCCAGGCTGGGTTGAGAAGGATCCTGACAACCCGCTGATGCAGCCCAGTGAGATGCTGAACAAGCTGGTGGCCGAGGGCAAGTTTGGCAAGAAGACCGGAGAGGGCTTCTACAAGTACAAGTAACCCCACCCCAGAATCAACACGAGCTGGAGCCTGTTCATTAAGGCACACCGTGACAAAACGGAAAATGAAAATAAGCGCTTCCGATTGGACAAGATCATGTAGTCCCTCCCAGTACTGATAAGGGCATGAATGATAATAGAAAAAAACGCGGGTTAATTTTGACAACGGTAGAACAGAGATGCAGGTCGTACCACCCACGGTGCCTTCCTGAAGAATGGTAGACCGGTGTTATCAATTCAAATCTGTCTTTTGACTGTATATTCTGAATGTCATCTTTATGTGTGGTTTGTAAGTAACTGAGTTTGTGGCATTAAACTGACTTTTCCAAATGCTTCCCATAGGTTGTTCTGAGATTTCTATTCATACAGTTGTTTTCTAGGGATGGATTTGCCTCTGGACATTTGAGCCAACACACCCTGCCATTAATGATACCCAGTGCATTCAGAAAGTAGAGACCCCTTGACTTTTTCCACATTTTGTTACATTACAGCCTTATTCTAAAATGTATTGGATTGTTTTTTGTCCTCATCAATCTACAGACAATACCCCATAACGACAAAGCAACAACAGGTTTTTATAAATTTTTGCAAATGTATTAAATAAATGGAAATATCACATTTAAATAAGTATTCAGACCCTTTACTGTGTACTTTGTTGAAGCACCGTTGGCAGCGATTACAGCCTCTTATTCTTGGGTATGATGCTAACAAGCATGGCACACCTGTATTTGGGGAGATTCTCCCATTCTTCACTGCAGATCCTCAAGCTCTGTCAGGTTGGATGGGGAGCATTGCTGCACAGCTATTTTCAGGTCTCTCCAGAGATGTTAGATCGGGTTCAAGGACATTCAGGGACTTGTCCTGAAGCCACTCCTGTGTTGTCTCGGCCGTGTGCTTAGGGTCATTGTCCTGTTGGAAGGTGAACCTTGGCTACAGTCAGGTCCTGAGTGCTCTGGAGCAGGCTTTCATCATGGATCTCTGTACTTTGCTCTGTTCATCTTTCCCTCGATCATGACTAGTCTCCCAGTCCCTGCCGCTAAAAAACAGATGTGACGTTTAGCATTCTTGTTTCTCATGGCCTGAGAGTCCTTTAGGTGCCTTTTAGCAAACTCCAAGCGGGCTGTCATGTGCCTTTTACTAAGGGGTGGCTTCCGTCTGGCCACTCTACCATAAATGCCTGATTGGTGGAGTGCTGCAGAGATGGTTGCCCATTGGGTTTTGGGTCACCTCCCTGACCAGGGCACTTCTCCCCTGATTGCTCAGTTTGGCCAGACAGCCATCTCTGGAAAGAGTCTTGATGGTTCCAAACTTCTTCTATTTAAGAATGATGGAGGCCACCATGTTCTTGGGGACCTTCAATGCTGCAGAAATGTGCCCCAGATCTGTGCCTCGATACAATCCTGTCTCGGAGCTCTACAGACAAATCCTTCAACGTTTTGGCTTGGTTTTTGCTCTGACATGCGGTCAACTGTGGGACCTTATATAGACAGGTGTGCCTTTCCAAATCATGTCCAATCAACTGAATTTACCACAGGTGGACTCCCAAGTTGTAGAAACATCTGAAAGATTATACATGGAAACAGGATGCACTTGAGCTCAATTTCGAGTCTCATAGCAAAGGGTCTGAATACTTATGTACTTAAAAAAAAAAAATCAAAAATGTATAACCTGTTTTTGCTTTATCATGGGGTATTGTGTGTAGATTGAGTAGGGATTTAAAAAAAAAAAATGTTTAGAATAAGGCTGTAATGTAACAATGTGGAAAAAGGGAAGGGGTCTGAATACTTTCTGAATGAACTGTATGGTCAGTCAACAACCCCTGTGTGTTCAACCCAACTGTTAATTTCCAATATTGTTTCAAGAGTTCCTTTGATGTTATCCCTACTACTCAATTCGAAAATATTACCCTCTTTATATCCCGGCATTAAATTGATCATCTTGGATACATGAGACATCACACCTCACCCTTTTCCATGGATTTCACAGTTTAAGAGCAGCTTCAATACTCGAGGTAGATTTTCCCTTTTGTCAGCATAGCTGTAAGACTGTATGAACGTAACCTCAGTCTCGGCATGCTGCTGGAGTTTTAATTGGTTGGTTTTAGGGCCTTTTGAAGTTTCCCCTCGAGATTTGAATGATTTATAGTCAATAATTCCACTTGGTAGTTCTATTTAAGACCACTAAGTGGCAGTGTTGTCAAATGCAGAATTTCTGGATAGGAATCATATGATGGGCCGACAAGCTACAAGATTATTGGGCTGGTTTTCTGGAAAGAGATTTAGCCCTAGACTAAAAACAATGCTCAATGAAGAATCGGTTCTTAGACTGAACTAAGACTAGGTTTAATCTCTCTCCTGTAATTAAGGTACACCTTCTATCGCATAAATCTGGTCGGGAGATCAAATGAGCCAATGCCTTTTTATTTTTCTTAAAAAAACAAAACATGTTGAAACTGTTAAAATGTGACCACTTGGGAAGCAAAGTGCTTATGCCAAGATGACAGTGATTCAAAATACGACAATGAATAAAAAATGCATCAAGTAATACTAAAAATAGAGCATAAAATCAATGAAATGTTACAGAAATGCATGGAATAAACAACATGGGCAAAAAGACCACAGTTACCAGATAGAGAAGAGAAAAGTCCATCACAATCAAGCTTGGGGTCAATTCAGGAAGTACACTGAAACTCCAACTTCTCTTCAATGCTTTCCAATGAGGAAAATGTCAAATTGCAATTGGATTTTGGTTAACTTTCTGAATTGACTGGAATTGACCCCAACCGCGATCGCAATAAAATGAACACTGCCAAGTGCTGGGGTAAATATATATCTGCTTCATTTGTCAGTTTAGAACAATAAAATATAGGCCTCTGAGCAACCACTTGCCTTTGTCCTAACGTTGCCTGTAAAAATACCAAGAAAAGTGACATATCCTGACAGTTTCTTTAAAAAGTACACATACTGAGCTTTATCTTACATCTGAGCAAGACTCGAGTCAAGGTCACTATTTGTTACAAATAGTATCAAAAGAAGCCTTAATTTTCATTTTTCTGCAAGACGCTTTAACAAGAAAACAAATGGCTTTCCTGTGTTCAAAGCTTATTTTCATATATACCAGTATATATATATATATAAAAAAAACAAAAAAACATTCACTGAAAATATACACCGAGAAATTTAAACCAAGTTCAAAATACAAAAAAAGCATTCAATTAATTCCAACTCAAAAGTAAAAGCTATAATCATAAAATGTTGATATTTTTTGCACCAACTGGTCGTTAATAAAAAACAAAATGGAGGACAGGAGCCGTGAGAGGATGTTTCCTTGACAACATGTGATTGACATCCCTCCATCTTCCTTGTGATAGTGCAGTCAGTCTAAAGAGGTGTTGGGTCAGGCCGCAACCCAAACATGTGGTCTGAAATCCAGTGAGAGAGGGGAAAGGGGAGTGTTGATGGGTCGAACATAGTGGGCTGTACAAAGGAAAGGAACGGAGGTGGCAAATAACTTAGGAATAACTTAGAAACAGGTGTTGGGGTATGTTTGGGGAGGTGTTAATTGTGTTTGACAAAGTGAAATCGCTGAACTGTTTTCAGTGCAGTGCCTTGGATTGAGATAGAGCTGCTTGTAAGGAAAAAAAAGGTGTGAGGGGGCTGGGGAGTGAGGGGGCTGGGGAGTGAGGGGGCTGGGGAGTTTGCATGCGGTTGGATGATGGTCTTTAGTAGTGATTGTCTTGTTCAGCTCAGAGTTTCTACAGCAGATATGAGAGTCACTGCAGGAGAGGAGTATAAAGTCAAGTTCCTCTGAGAACAGGAGTTGAGGCTTGGGGGTCGGGGATAAGATGGAATCTAGCAGGCCTCCATCTCTAACAGAGGGGCCATAGCTGCTGCCTTCGCTTTGCACGACGTGGAGAAAGCGTTCCGTTTTCCTCCTGAAGAACAGAGAGAGAAACATTGTCAGTTCAATGGGCAACAACAGATGGCCTAAACGTGTCCATAGTGATTGCTGTTATAGGTCATTTGCGAGTGCTGGCTGTCTTTCATACTGGTCAGAAACAGAGAGATGCAATGCACCCGTTCAGTCTGAGGGAAAATCCCTCACTAACTAAAAAGGAGCTGAAACACATGAAGCCACAACAACACATTGCTGTCAACGTCGTCTGAAACCAGACAGTCTCACACATCCCACATACATTGAATGAGTGCTGCATCCTCACAATGCTACACACACACACACACACACACACACACACACACACACACACACACACACACACACACACACACACACACACACACACACACACACACACACACACACACACACACACACACACACACACACACACTACAGAGGACCTGGACGAGTGAAGGAGCACTACAGTTCTGCCATCTTCAGAGAGCAGTAATGGCGTTGCCGACTGAACATTAGGTCGTAGGTTAGTGACAGGATGTGGGTTGGCATTAGCTTTGATCTCACTCTGACATCAGGTCACTGTGACCCAAGCTGGCTCCATCTGCTCTGCCCCCCTCTCTGACTGACACCCTGATGTCATCTACCTACTGCTACCGCTCTCTCTCTGAACGCAACCAGCTATCTAGTTAGGATACAGCTTCTTGTTGACATTTCTGCTGCCACCGCTGTGTGTGGGCTGTGGGGAGGTAGAGAGAGTCTTCTCAAGCTGAGAAGGCACTTTACAGGGCCTTCTAAAAAGCCCCGCCGGCCACCATCCACCCATCCATGCAAGGGAAATTGTTTGTCAAACCACAAAAGTGGTTTTGCTCAAAATACTAGTCTACGGCGAACATAGCTAAAAGAGTTAGCCTCAGTTATTGACGGACGGGCGGTGTTGGTTATTTTCCAGCATCAAATAGAATCCGTGATCAAAGAGAGAGGGGAAAGAGATTCAGAGGTAGATGTCTGACCGGGTAGGGAGTGAAAGATGTGAGGAGAGAAAAGAGAGAGAAGGTGTATTAGTGGAAGGACCGCTCCCTTGTGGTGAGGTCAGAGAAGAAGTGTGTTTTTGTGGGTTGAGAAGTCAGCTGAGCCCTGCAACTCCACCCTGGCACCACACACACACACACACACACACACACACACACACACACACACACACACACACACACACACACACACACACACACACACACACACACACACACACACACACACACACACACACACACACACACACACACACACAAAAACACACACAAAAACACACACAAAAACACACACACACACACAAAAACACACACACACACACACACACTCCCCTCCCTCCAGATTGCTTTACCACATGTGGATGAAAGGGAGTGGGACGGAGGCCGCCTTTCCCAGGGATGGCTGACCCTGAGCCTCCCGCGCGGAGGAGAGGAGGTACTGTAGTGAGGGCCGCAGAGAGAGAAAGAGCCTCTGTCGCTGTTTATTTACCTCCACTGCCCCCTTTTTATCCCAGGATCTGAGAGCCCAGCCCTCAGCCCCAGCACCCCCTTCCCGTCCTGGGGAGCTTTTTCCTTCCCTCCCGGCCACAAGATGAAAAGCCCTGGCTTAGTCCTTCCTGTCTTGGGGAAAAAAAGCCTGGGGGGCTGGGGGGTGGAGGGGGCGATGGAGGGGTGTGATGGTGCTGGGTCAGGAGGGGGCATCAGGCCAGGGCTTCACAGCAGACCCACCCGACACCAACACACAAACGCCGGGATTCAGAAGCAACTTGACCCCTTCCCTGCCCCCTCTCCCTCTGCCCACCTCCCCTCCCCTCAGTTAGCACTCAGGAATGCCGGCTGGACTTCTTTGCAGGAAATGAAACGCTCCTCTGTTCCAGTGGAGGCCGGGGCCTGGCTCTGGCTCTCTCTCTCCTTGGCCCAGGGAGGGGATGGGAGGTGGGGGGAGCGACTGAGACCAACGGGGCCCAGGCTCTGGGTCTTTGAAGCGTGGGAGGTTAAGATAACTGGCACGGCCCCTCGTCTCTCAATCGCCGCCTCCACCTTACCGGGGCAAATCAAAGAGCCCGCAGCTGGGCCCGTCCCGCCTGCCTTCCTCTACTCCTCCCCTTCTCCTTTCCTCCCCCCCTCCCCCCTCCTTCCCTTCGCTGCAGCGGTGCTCTGGGATTTCTTTTGGTTCCATGAAAAAGGAAAACACAGCCGACAAATTAGTGAAAATAAGCCAAATGGAGCGAGGTGTCTCCAACACAGGCAGGACTGTAGACTTTACCATGGCAGAGGGAGAGAGGGACATTTGGAGGAGGAGGAGAGGAAAAAGAGAAAGAAAGAGTTCTGGGAGAGAGAGGAGAGGAAGAAATGCCAAATCAGCTGACTGATTGTTGCCATGTCTGTCTCGACCACAAAGTCAGCAACCTAGACAGACAATGTTCTTATTTTATGAAATATGAGTTCAGAGATCAACTCCAAATCACAGAAACCCAGGAACTTGTACATCTCGACTGGAATTTACTCCAAGATGGCATTCAAATCTGGAAATAAACCTGAAATTCTTGTAATTTTCTCTGCCAAGTCTCCTAAATGGTCAGAATCAGGTTTTAACACAGCATTGGCTGGGTGGAAAGAAAAGGAAAATGGCGGCTATTCAAATCCACCCAGTGATTGAGACAAAGCATTAAGTTCAGGAAACATAGTCAAAACAACCAGGAAAAAAACGGAGATGGCCAACCTTTGCACTGACTGTGCTCCATTTTGGTGAGATAATCACCTTGCTGTGAAGAGTTTAAACTATGGTTTTGTTTGGCGACACCCTCTCGGCTCAGTCAGTCTCACTTTCTCTATTCAATTGTGACAATGCCACAACTGGCAGCCATCAGCTTGAGAAGGAAGAGGTCAAACCGAAGAGGTCAAACTGATGTTTTAAACAACTGGCTTCATCCTGTCAGCACTTTCTCTGGCTGGGGGACAGAACGTTAACAGGAAAACAGGAATAGTTGTGTCAGTCATTTCTAACCTCCAACCAAAAGTCAGGGTGGTTTGGTGGGAGAAACGTTGTTGTTCTTGTCTGGGCTGGGAACCACGGACAATGGTATTGTTGATAACGGTGGGATGTACCGGGGGGGGGGGGGGGGGGGGGTTCATTTGAAACAGAACGAGGGAGAGGGGGATGAGAAGAAAAGAGAAAGGGATGTGTGTAAAGGAGGTTTCTGTCTATACGAGGCTAGATGAAGGGAGAGGGGAGGGTTTTTGATTGTGGGGAGAGGAACGGTAGGGGGTAAGGCTCCCGCCCACCGAGCCACCAAAAGCCCAAACCTCAGGCATGTGCTGGTGAGACTGGGGTAGAGTTGGGGGTCTGGGGGTAGGAGCCCTGTCTCCTTACCCCTCTACCCACATCTGATGCGCCGTCGCTGGGGGCCCGAGCTGCTGAAGTCTGGCCAAGCGCGGCGTGGTGTAGTGTGGTGTGCCCCCGCAGTACTGCACAGCTACAAAGCTGGAGCTGAGGGCTGGAGGCCAGGGCGGCACTATCAAAGGGCTCGTACAATGACTGCTCCCTCTGCCGCGGCGCACTTCAAAGGAGCTCCACCGCCACTCAGACTCACCATCGGATGGGAGGGAGGGAGAAGAGGGAAGAGAGGGGAGAACGGGGAGGAAAGACGGGACAGAGAGAGAAAGAGAGTAGGAGGAAAGAGAGGGAGAGAAACCCACCTACAATAGGAGCCACATTTTGTTCAGCAGAAGTAGAAACTCAGCCACATCTCAAAACAGAGTTTTGTGTTTATTAAATAGAGAAAGAAAGACAACATCTTCCTGCGACCCCTTTCCCATCTCTCCCCTTCCCATCTCTCCCCTTCCCATCTCTCCCCTTCCCATCTCTCCCCTTCCCATCTCTCCCCTTCCCACCTCTCCCCTTCCCATCTCTCCCCTTCCCATCTCTCCCCTTCCCACCTCTCCCCTTCCCATCTCTCCCCTTCCCACCTCTCCCCTTCCCACCTCTCCCCTTCCCATCTCTCCCCTTCCCATCTCTTCCCTTCCCATCTCTTCCCTCTGTTACCTGCGGGCCTTTTATGATCCAGAGATAACGACTCAGAAGGGGGGACGTTTTACAAGGCAGCACACCCCCACCACCCCCTCAATCTGCAGTCTCAAGGAGCCACCGGGGAGAGATAGAGAAGGGGGGAGGGAGGAAGGAGAGGAAGTAGAGAAGACATGACAAAACCTAGCAGGGAGGGAGAGGCTCCCTGCAGCTGGCCAGACCTCGGCACAATAGGCCAGTGACTCAACCAAAACAAGACCCAGACAGACCCAGTCTAAACAGAAAGCCCCACTTTAGGTGATTCTCTGTGTCCCAAATGGCACCCTATTCCCTTTATAGTGCACTACTTTAGGCCAGGACCCATAGGGCTCTGGTCAAAAGTAGTGCACTATAAAGGGAATAGGGTGCCATTGGGGATTGGGGATGCACAGTTCAGTCGCACACATAAACTAGAAGTCCCCAAGTGCCCCTAAGAAGTATCAAAGAGAGCCCTTTTCTCTGAAGGAGGAGAGGCAAGAGATTATGTCCAGGGTTTGACTAAAACACACCTGCATAGTTTAGACATTCCACTACAGCTGCTACACCCCTGGAAGGCCACAAGTGCTGAGGTTGTCTTTTTCTCCTTCACAGGGCTCTGCTTTGTGTGTGTGTATGTGTGTGTATGTGTGTGTGTGTGTGTGTGTGTGTGTGTGTGTGTGTGTGTGTGTGTGTGTGTGTGTGTGTGTGTGTGTGTGTGTGTGTGTGTGTGTGTGTGTGTGTGTGATTGAGAGTGAGTGAGCGAGCGCGAGAGGGGACATTTCCATTTCTACTTCCTAACCCACAGTAACATTAGCCGGTGGCTGTCGCCCTGATTTATGCCAAGGCCACTCTTTTTTTTCCTTCTTTGTGAAGTCTAGTTTTAAAGAGGAGGCAGGAGATCCCTCTCCTCTACTCTGCTGAGCTGAGACACTCAGAGCCAGACCCTGTGTGTTTCACAGCCCCCCGAAACCATTCCAATTATCCCAGGTCACTAATAATGCTGTGGTGGTGGAGTGTGTGTGTGTCCTCCACTGTGGCCTTAAGGCAACCAGCACCAAATCAAACTGAAGGTAAGACTCTGAACCTTGCCTGACTGCAGCCGGAGAGTGCGGCTGGCTGTTTGAGAGAGAGGGGGAGAAAGGGAGGAGAGAGAGGGATGAGGGGCAGAGAGAGAGTGGAACGACAGTTGGGAGAAGGAGAACTCTCGAGCACAAGAGGAATTTTATTTTTTTGCCCTCTCCCTCCCTCCCCCTTGCTCCCCCCCACTCCTTGCTCATCAAAGCCTGACAGCTGACTTCTGCCTCCACACATCACAGAGAGGTCTCTCCACTACAGTCAACGCTTCGTACCGCACTAGTTCACCAGCTACCGACACAAACACACCATCTTTGGCCTCCAAACCATTTTTAGTTGGGGCAGTTGAAAAAAAGACATTCTAACAGCCAAGCTGAATCCCCCCCAAAAAAACTAAATGCAAAACGTAGAGCTACAGATTTACTGACTCACACGAAAAAACTGGGGAAATTCAAGTGTGCTCTCACAGAGCTATCCGGTTACCGGGTGGAAACAAAAGAGCACGTTCATAAGAGTTAGACTGAGATGACTCTGTCAGTTACAACGCTGGGGAGTTTTTATGAAAGTTTGTGACTCATGGCCCACGCTGTTCATCAGATTGAAAAGGCCACCTTTGTTAGTAGTCGTCTCCCTCCCTTTGTGACAAATGTGCAGTGGCTGAAAAGTAGATAGCCTTAAGGACATGTGTGTTTCCCGATCAGATAAACATCTCCCTGTGAATCAGACTGGCTGAGTCAGACAATGAGACTAACAGAGAGAGAGAGAGAGAGAGAGAGAGAATGAGTCGAGCGACAGAGTGAAAAGTTATGTGTCAGAACAAAAGTGTCAGAGAGAGGAACAGAGAGAGAGAGAGAGAACGTGTCAAAGAAAGAGGAAGTGCGAGAGAAATTTAGTGTCAGAGAGAGAGCGAGAGGGAGGGAGGAAATACACATTTCACAATGTCAAACTAATAGCTGGATTCCCAGAGAGCTATTTAACTGCGGGGTAAGAGAACCAGCTGTTTGCTGGGTCTGGTGTCTGACCCACTGGGGATAACAAACAATCCACTCCAAGAAATGAAACACTGTTGAACTGCTGCACTCATTGGTGTGACCTTTTCAGCCAGACATTTACATCTTTACAGAAGAGTTGTATTGATCCTTACCCTACTCTCCTTTAAAAGGGGATTCTGATTCATCATGCCCTGCAAATGAATATGCAAACAATATCAACAAAAATAAACACGAACATCCAGTGTGTCCTTTCAAAGTGAATAGATAGATGCACTACAAGACCATTACAAAACCATTACAAAACCATTACAAAACCATTACAAAACCACTACAAAACCATTTCAAAACCACTACAAAACCATTACAAAACCATTACAAAACCATTACAAAACCATTGCAATCGAGGCGAGGGTGGATATAAAAAAGAAATAGACAAGTAAGTTCATTTAAAGACGTTCGCTGCCTGAAGTCTGCATTGCCAAACGCTAACCTCAATCCAGGCTCTTTGGGATCTACATAAATTGAGGAGTCGTGGCAGTCCTCTCTGGTATTATGCATATGAGTTTAAGGTTGTCACAATGAATCAGCCGTGGTGTCCATCCTGCCTCGGATAGACCCAGCTAATTATTGGATCACGGATAAAGTCTCTCCGCCTTTGAAAAGAGGCAGAGGCGAAGTGCGGCCGACGAATAAGAGAAAAGCGGTCCAATTTAGGTACGGCGGGGGGAGCCACCGGTCAAGAATCAATCAAGCAGAAAACCTTTGTCTGGTTCAGGGTTTGATTTCGTTGTAAGTTCTGCCCTACAGAGAGTGAGAGAGAGAGAGAGAGAGAGAGAGAGAAAAGAGAGAAAAGAGAGAGAGAAAGACAAAAGAGAGAGAGAAAGAGGATGCCATAAAAATGCAGACAGCAGGATGTTATAAGATTAACCTCAGAGAGAGAGAGAGAGAGAGAGAGAGAGAGCGAGAGAGAGAGAGAGAGAAAAGAGAGAAAAGAGAGAAAAGAGAGAAAAGAGAGAGAGAGAAAGACAAAAGAGAGAGAGAAAGAGGATGCCATAAAAATGCAGACAGCAGGATGTTATAAGATTAACCTCAGAGAGAGAGAGAGAGAGAGAGAGAGAGAGAGAGAGAGAGAGAGAGATACCTAATGGTAGAAATGAGGGCATTCATTTATTTTACCCCGTTTAAAGCCTGGTGACACTTTGGTTCAAAAGCTCTACATGTTTGTGTCTGTTACTGGCGCTGGTCACAACTTACCCAATGACAAACTGACACTTTTCACAAAGAACAACCCCACAACATTTGACTGATTACGTAGTGCTTTATGTGTTATAGTGCTCGTACACAGCAAGACCCTCCACACTTCACACCAAACCGCCAACAAATCTCTACCAAACGATGTGATTTGACAGTATTCTAGTGGAGCGTGGTGTTTCATAGCTTTCCTGAGCCCAGATGTAGTCTGGAAGGTCTAGTCTCCATTCAGTGTCGGGTAGAACAGAAAACATGCAGACCATCTGGGTCTAGGCTGCATGCCTCCCAAATGGCACCCTATTCCATATAGTGCACTAGGCCCATAGGGGTATGGTAGTGCACTATGTAGGGAATAGGGTTCCGTTTGGGACGGAACCTCCCACTCCTCCAGGAATATCTGCTGCTGTGAAGAGGCCAGACTAGAAAAAGGTCTGTTCTGTAACATCTTGCGATAATGCAGAGCACTTTGTCCATATTCGTGTTGGAGTTACATCTAATAAGGACATCAGTTTGGATTTAAGACAGGACTCAACAACAACAGTTTCTCAGCCATGCACTGCCAACGTTCACACAGAGGATTCAGATGGTCATCTCACTAGCCAGACAAAAGACTGTCAATGGAGTGGCCAGGTCAATATACACCCAGAACACACACACACACACACACACACACACACACACACACACACACACACACACACACACACACACACACACACACGAGGTTGGTGGCACCTTAATTGGGGAGGATGGGCTCATGGTAATGGCTGGAGCAGAATAAGCAGAATGGTATCATACACATGGTTTGACGCCATTCCATTGGCTCCGTTCCAGACCTTATTATGAGCCGTCCTCCCCTCAACAGCCTCCACTGAGTGACACAATGACCATGGTGAGTTGAGGGTGGACCCTGTAGGATTAGTCTGTAAACAGTGTACAAGGCTTGACACATACTACCAGACCAGATGGGCATGACTGGAGGGGGGGGTCTTACCATTTATGCTCAGATGTACGCCGTTTTCATTCTCTGGCCTGTACCTGCAGAAAATGGCATCTTTTAACATGTTTGTCTTTACATAAGGCATGTCCAGGTGAGGAAAAGAAAGCCAATTGGGCTAATGGAGCGTCTCACCACAAACGACAGCAGAAATTCAATCAATCTAATGTTTTTATAAAGCCTTTTTTACATCAGCAGATGTCACAACGTGCTGTACAGAAACCCAGCCTAAAACCCCAAACAGCAAGCAAATGCAGATGTAGAAGCAACTTGATAATAGATATGGAAATGGTAATATAGCACGCGGTCTACGTTATAGCTGGGCCGACAGTGATTAGATTTCTAAATATATATTTCTCCCCCAATAGGTTCCTACACAACGGTGCAGTGTTTACATAGAGCTTTAAGCTAAGAGCACAGTGGCAGAGACATACAGCAGGTCAACCAATAGAGTGCAAAGCCCAGAGAGCAGTTAAGAAGCCAACCAGCATTTACAGACTAATCCCAAAGTAGGTGGAGTGGAGCGGGGGGTGAGAGAGAGGGGGGTGAGAGAGAGGGGGATGGATGGATGGAGAAAGGAGAGAGGGAGGGAGTACAAAGGAGAGGTGCAGGTTGAGTGACACTGGTACCTGCATGGTGGTTCTGAAAGCCCACTCTAGTGAGGGCGGAGGGGTCGAATGGAGTTCTATGGGGGTCTGGAGAGGGAGGAGGAGGAGAGGGGTGGTTATGGGCGGATGGGGCTGAAACCTTTCATGCATATTCCAGGTGAAACTACCCACATGGTCAAAGTGGGGCCTCTTGATTGGTTATTTCTAGGGAAATGCAGCTATAACTTCCCCAATACTGTGCGACAAGCATGGCACAACACCTGGCTATGATTATCTCAGCATTACAGGGGTCTGTTTCACAGTGACAAGACCTTTTACTGCTTGTGGTGCATGTAGTGTTAAAATGACTTGGGCTAGTGTGAGAGACGAACACAAAATAGACTGCATGGAGAGTTTGTACAGGACAAACTGAACACTCATCACCTCATAGAACAACAATCGAGAGGAAAAAGGGAGAATGGAAAAGAGAGGGAGAGAGAGGGAGGAAAAGAGGGAGAGAAAGAGAGGGAGAGAAAGAGTGGGAGAGAATTAGAGGGAAGAAAAGAGAGGGAGAGAGAGGGAGGAAAAGAGGGAGAAAAAGAGTGGGAGAGAAAGAGAGGAAAAGAGAGGGAGAGAAAGAAAGGAAAAGAGAGGGAGAGAAAGAGAGGGAGGAAAATTGAGGGTGCGAGAGGGAGGAAAAGAGAGGGAGAGAGAGAGGGAGGAAAAGAGAGAGAAAGAGGGTTGAGAAAGGGAGGGAGAGAAAGAGAGGGAGAGAAAGAGAGGGAGGAAAAGAGAGAGGGAGAGAGAGAGAGAGGGAGGAAAAGAGAGAGAAAGAGGGTTGAGAAAGGGAGGGAGAGAAAGAGAGGGAGAGAAAGAGAGGGAGGAAAAGAGAGAGGGAGAGAAAGGGAGGGCAAGAGAGCGAGAGACAGAGGGAGAGAGAGAGGGAGAGACAGAGGGAGGAAAAGAGAGAAAAAGAGGGAGAGAAAGGCAGGGAGAGAAAGGGTTGGCACGAGAGGGAGGAAAAGAGAGGGAGAAAGAGAGGGAGAGAAAGATAGGAAGAGAAAGAGAGGGAGAAAGAGGGAGAGAGAGAAAGAGCGAAATTGGGAAAAGGAGAGGAAGAGATAGGAAAAGGGGGAGAGGTTGGTTACCTGCAGCCGGTTCCTGTATCTTCTCCCTCTTCCGCTTCTTCTTCTTTCCCTAGAAAATATCGAGGTGAACGCTTAAAGTGTGGCTCCAGCACTCACCCTCACTCCACCACGCTTAGTCCTGCTGCCGTTTGCCCTGTTCACTCATCCCCCGCCGGGCAGCCAACCAGCACTCCTCGCTCTCTGGGCCTGCAGCCAATCACCACGCTGGGATTGGTCAGAGGGGCTGACCATCTCTACTCCCTGCCTATGAGAGCTGGTTGTCTCCATCCTCTCCACACCTGACTTCAGTATAGTGTGCTCTCTAACAAACAGACATGTTTGGTAGGATCCATTCTAGAATGTTAGGTTTTGAACCCCACCCTTGCCTTCCAATCGGAGCAAGTAGCAAACTTGGCTGTCCTCTCCTCACCTGTATCAGTGTGTGCTCTCTAACAACCTATAATGAACAAAACGTCCATCACCATTCTTATATAAAGACTGAACGTGTAGCAGCAGCGTATGTAGTCTTTTTCAGTCTCCTAACACCAAACATCAATATGTAATTAAAACATAAACATGTGGCTATATATTACTTGGGAGAGCTGGTCCTCGACTGATTACCATGGAGAGCATCAGTCAACCCCCCTCCAGCGAGCGCTGTTCACTGAGCTCCACTGTGAGTAAGTGTGTGTGGATTTATAGCTTATACCCAAATCCCCTAGGGAGGGGGACTATAGGTGGAGATAGCAGCATAACAGTCATTCTAGTCAAATATGAGCAGCACTTTGGTTTCCTGCTGCAAAGTCTACTAATCCACTTATTTATGATGAGCTAATCTGGGTTCCTCTCACACCGCTGTGGCAGACAGAGAGAGGAGGGGGGGGGGGGGGGGCAGGTGATGTGTACAGTAGTCTATGACAGTGTGTGTGTGTGTGTGTGTGTGTGTGTGTGTGTGTGTGTGTGTGTGTGTGTGTGTGTGTGTGTGTGTGTATGTGTGTGTTTGTGTGTGTGTGTGTGTGTGTGTGTGTGTGTGTGTGTATGTGGTACAGTACTATGAAAGGCTTAGTTTATGTCGGAGGGGTGCTTGGTGTTAAGTGTCTATGAGACTCATAAGTTGTGTTCGAATACCCATAAAAACATACAGTATACTACATACTTAATGAGTATATACTACGTACTATATACTACTAGTTCATTTTAGTATACTGTAAATGAGCAGTATGCTTTCAGTTAAGCGTACTAGCGCTTCGCCTGTCTACCGGAAGTTGATGCTGTTGCTATGCAACCTCTTGCTAGCTTGTTAGCATAACAAATTACTAGCTAGACATCTTACAATGTGTGTTCGTAAATTCAATCTGGACTGCCATAGAGCGCTCTGTGCGTTCGTAAATTTAGAGCTTTGTCAGATTGTCCGTTCGTTAATTCAGAGCGTTCAGATCGCATACTGGACGCTCTGCCGGGGAGTAGGATTGATCTGAGCGTTCTGACCTCACAACGGCAGTCAAGCACCCAAGCTATCTGGCTAACCTGTTAGCTACTTCCAGACAAAAATGAGAGAACATCTCACTCTGACCATTTTACTCACCCTAGCAGAGCTGGTTAGGCTGTTTTTATGTTATCCAGAGCGTTGGTGACTAACTGTGCTGCTGACAACAATTTAATTATGCTTTTTTGCCGACGATGTTTACTGACACCGGCCATATTCAACGGGTGTTGAGCGTTTGTAAATTCATCAGTTATTCTACACTCTGGCACACTCAGACAAGAGTGCTCTGAAATCGGAATAGATAGCCAGTCCATTGAGAACGCACACCGACTATACCACTTAGCTAAGCTAAGAATGCTGTGAATAATAAGTCAATAGAAGTTGGGTAGTTAATTAGATAGCATATAGTTAATATACTGGCAAGTTCAACAATGTATTAGTAGCCAACTAAGGTTAGGTAGCTAGCTAACATACCTGTCCATACTGCTGTAATGATATGCTATGTGGTTCGTAAGGACAGCGTAGCTAACAAATTGTCAGCCAACATAACGTGTGAGGTAACTTATTTGAAAAGTCATTACTTTATTACATTGCTCAACATTTTCTTAACATTTGTCATAATTAGTTAAAGCAACGAATATGTATCCGCTCTTGTCTGACTTCTGCTGCATATTTACCGCCATTTTCTTCAAATCTGGAAATGTTGTGAAGCCACGCCTATTTTCTGAATAATTTCATTATGGGTCCTAAAAGCACAGAAATAGTGTCCACTGCTTTCATATTCTGGCGAATTTAGTACGACATCCGGGAACTTTTGGCATACTAACCTCCATACTATGTCCATACTACATACTCAATTTACGTCACAATAGTACGGTTAGGATAAGTATTCGAACGCAGGTATACGGTAGTAGAGGCCATCACACACCAGGAGGTCATCCACTGCTTCCTAGCTTATTGCTTTAGCCTATCAGATCAGTCCTTTCAGATCTGTCAACACCAATGGGGTAAGGGCTAGAGACTAAAGTCTGTACTGCATTGTATTGTCCTGCCCTATGCTGTCCTGTCCTCTACTCCCTGTCCTGCAGTGTTTCCCCCAGCGTGGTGTGGTGGCGGCGGGGCGGCGGAGGCAGAAGGTGAGAGGTGCTGAGCGGGGCTGTCCAGAGAGAAGGCAGATGAACACTACAAAGAGCCCCTGTGGTGGTGGAGTGAAAGTGAGTGCTGGAGCCACACTTTTTAACAACGGCAGGCGCTAGCATACAGTCACATACACACACACACGGAACAGTCTCACACACACATATATGGAACAGACACACACACCTAGATGAACTTGACATATTACTAACATGACAGGTGCCCTGACACACACACACACACATCTTGGTGCTGTGCCATCTGAAATCACACAGTAATCTACTCGTCACTAAGTGTCTACGCTCTTGGTAGGGGCATCAACTCTGTTTACATATCCAAGGCTTCCATGTTGATACGGAACATCAAAGACTGGCAGCACCATCCACAGGCCACTATTCTCAGTGTCGCATAATACTGAGTCTGATACTAGAATCCTTTATGGTGGTAATAATAGCATGGAAGTAGAGTGCTATGAATTACACATTAGGCTGTAGCATAGCAGCTAAAAACGGACACCATTATCATGGAAAAGGCTAATGTTTATTAGAATGTTGTAGCTAGCATTGTCTTTAGAAATCTAACACAGAATACTAGCTACTGTTCTGAAATTCTTAAACAACATATAGCCTACGTCAAAACTGAACAGGCCTGGGTTCAAAGAGCATTTTAAATCTTTTAAATACTTTAGCGGTGCTTGATCAACCTTGCCTGGATAAATATGATCAATGGAATAACCCCAAAAGTGCAAACCCTGCTCATCTGGCACTCCAGGCAGACTCAAACACTCAAAAGTAATTGAAAAATGTCAAATACTATTTGAACCCCGGTCAGAAAAATACGATCCCAGTTGACAAAAATCCCACACACAAACACACCTCTCCGCTGCCAATCCGTTTCTATATGATACTTACATAATTATCTCTGGCGGACCAGCCTGGGTAGAGCTGCATGTGGAGCTGCCGTTCCTTGCGGGCTAATTCGTAATACTTAGCTTGCTCTTCTCTGGATAAAGCATGCCACTGATTCAGTACGAGAGAGAAAAAAGAAAAAACAGCACACAGTCAATTACTGGTCTGCACTTTCAAGTTCCCTCCAAAGAGCCCTCCAAAGACACGGGTGCTAGTGTTTTGCTACAGAAAAAAAATCCTTTACAAAAATGTACAAACGCTTGGTGAAAAAAAATAAGGAATCATTTCTGTTTTTAAAGCGGGCGAACATGATGAAGAGATTAGCATATGGGCAAGAGAGAGAAAGAGAGAGAGAGAGAGAGAAAAATACTTTGATTTCATATCAAAACACTGGTTCCAATTTAGCGGCGCTTTTGCTTCAGACTATGTCAGCGGGCAATTACCAAACACAGGCCGCAAACAGAGCTCTGCTGTGGCTGGCTGGCCCAAACACCAGGGCTTTCTGTTAAGGCTTTAAACACGTTCTATCGGTCTCTTTCTCATTCACTTTCTTTCTTCTACTCCCAGTCTCAAAAGGAACACATTTTGTCATTTCCAAACCACACTATTATTATCTACGGTAAGTTTAAAGAAAAAACCCATTTGGTGGAATGTCCGCTAGTCAGTCAGGTAGAAAGGGGATCTGTCTGATGAGGGGAAGTAACAGGTTAGGACAAGGAGATGGTCATCGGGATTAGTCCCTTGAAGGACCTTGATGTGGAAGAGTTGAAGGAACATCTCAAACATAGAAAGAGAATCCAGAGAAAGGTCTTGGAACCTCTAACCAGTCCACCCATCATGACATCATTTGTTTTTGTATTTATTAGGGATCCTCATTAGCTGTTGCCAAGGCAGCAGCTTCTCTTCCTGGGGTCCAAACACACTAAGGCACTTACGTTACATACGAAACAAAAGAGAAACCAGTACATCATATGACATTATTACACTCTCCATGATTTGCATGGGGAGGTCCGTTCTATGGATTCTATTTTTATGATCTCGAAGCCCTCTAGCTGAACGAGAGATGCTGTCAGGTGGTTATGGTTAACACAGGAACACAAACGGTGTCTTATGGCCATTTCCCTGGCACACATCATCACATTGTCACGGTTTCAGACCCGTGATTACAGAACAGGGGGTGGTTAACCGTTCTCCACCCCAGTCAGGGTGCTCTATCCTGGGTTCTCGCATACGTACCCTCCGTCCCAGGATCTGGTTGATGGCGGCGCTCTCCTTGAGCGTGCACTCTGCCACCACGTTGGCCCTCATCTCCTTCATGTACAGCATGAAGGCATTCAGCGGCTTCTTGATGTGGGGTCTCTTGGGCTCCTGCTCCTTCCTCTGATCCTGGTGCTGAGGCTTCCTGGCAAAACAATTGGCGAGAAAAGAACAAGGGAGCGAGGTAAAGAAGAAGAAGGGCGTGGCAGCGGTGCTAAAACAAAGAGAGGGGGGCGGAGGAGGGAGGGTTGCGACGGTGAAACTGGGCGCCTCCGGAGTGTGAGAACAAACGGCAAGGGGTCTGTTTTACACTTCAGCCAATTGGGAGCGAGGGTGTGTGCGTGCGAGGCGTTTCCGCCACGCCAGGAATCTTTAATCATGTACAGTCATACAGTCTTGGAGCTTTCAAGCGGAGAGAGAGATTACTTCACCAGTAATGGCAACTAAACCTTCCCCCCCCAGCACACACACTGCCAATCGCTTAGTAGCTCTAGAGTCACAGGGCCTTAATGTGTGTCTGTGTGTGGTGTGTGTGTCTCTGTCTCTGTGTGTCTCTGTTTCTCTGTGTGTGTGTGTGTGTGTGTGTGTGTGTGTGTGTGTGTGTGTGTGTGTGTGTGTGTGTGTGTGTGTGTGTGTGTGTGTGTGTGTGTGTCTCTGTTGGTATGCATGTTGTGATGCCAGGGGCCAAATGAAGCGTGGTGGTCCCTTATCAGCTCTGTGAGTCCCTTGTTGCTTATCTCCTCACATCAAGGTGATAGGAGAGAAGGGAGGCTGGACTGCTGAGTTGTTGGGACATGTGGTTGAGTGGCCAAATACCTGGAAGTATCCTGAACTCAATGTGCTGCTAATACCATAAGGAGTAGAATAGTGAGGTGTGTTTTGGTAGGAATGTGTGTTTTCAGCATAACAGTATAGAGGGGCATATGAGGGTTTGTTTGAGCCACCCACACTCTACTCACGGCTGGCCCTGTGTGAAGTGGACCCAGACAGGGCCACTGTTTGGGGGACTCACATGTGCATCAGGTCGTTGTCGTGCTGGGGCTCGTGTTTGACCTGGGGGTTGACGATGGCCGGGTGGGGGATCCCTGTGGCGTGGGGGCCGGGGGGACCCGGGACCATGTGGTGGGAGAACCTGGAACAAGAACCCATGCAATAATTTTAGAACCTCGTCCTCTCTCTCTCCCCAACATACTCACACTAGGTGAAATAAGAGTTAAAAGATATTAAAATAAAACACAGGAGAGAGGTTTGAGAAAAACACAGTAGGGAAGCATCTGGGTCCAAAGCCTCTCCTGTCTATACCAGGACTGTCCTGGCATGTACCAACCAGAGAAGGGGGAGGGAGAAATGAGAAGGAAAGAGAGATATGGCAATAAAGAATCCAGTGGAGGGGGGGGGGGAGAGAGAGAGAGAGAGAGTAGGAGAGAGAGAGAGAGAGAGAGAGAAGGAGAGAGAGAGAGAGAGAGAGTAGGAGAGAGAGAGAGAGAGAGAGTAGGAGAGAGAGAGAGAGAGTAGGAGAGAGAGAGAGAGAGAGAGAGAGAGAGAGAGAGTAGGAGAGAGAGAGAGAGAGAGAGAGAGAGAGAGAGCGAAGCCTCATACGAGAGCGACTAACATAGTGCAGCTCAGAGGGAGTCTGACACAGGGAGTCTTTTGAGCAGCTAAATAGACAGCTGAATATGCGGGAGCACGTATGGGGCTGTCTGTTGGACTGGTCTGTGGGACATGTGCTGGGCACAGGGAGAACCAGTGTGGTGAGGCCACAGCACTGATGAGACAGAGTCCAAGGTCTCTATTTTCCCTCCCCTCTGTGTGTCTGTCTGTCTGTCTGGTCACCCTTCTCAATGGATCCACATGTACAGTACTGTATATAGTTGGTCTCAATCTTCCCTTGTTGGTTGGGTGGTTGTGTGTGTGTGTGTCATCCTAAACGTACCATCCCAGTGGGGGCGTGATCTGTCCCACTCCTCCAGGGGAGAGGGGGTAGAAGTTGGTCATGTCCGGCCCGGGGTGATGCCGCTGCATGCCTGTAGAGAGACAGGATGAGTGGTACTGTCCTGTATGAAAAGGAACAGAACATGCATTCAATGACCATGAAGATGACGCGTTGTCCCAACGTTGTTGAAATGTTGCTGTATTAGATACCATATTGTAAGTGTTTGGAGACATGCTTGTTATTGATACTGTACATTATTGTTAGAACATTTAATGACCGTGAATGAGGGGTAACCACCCAGTATTATTTGGGTGTGTGTGTACACTCCCATCTTTTGAATGGTTTCTCCAGCATCTTTGAATGGTTTGATCCTGCATGTCACTGACATGACAAGGACATCTGTGCCATGCAGCGTTGGAATTCAGTATATGAATTGTACATGTGTGTGCCAAGTGTGTATTATTATAATAGATACAGAAAGGTTCACATTTGCCCCATGTGGCCCTCCAGTCCCTCTAGTCTCTCTAGTCCCCCCATGTAGCCCTCTAGTCCCTCCAGTCCCTCTAGTCCCCCCATGTGGCCCTCCAGTCCCTCTAGTCCCTTTAGTCCCCCCATGTGGCCCTCCAGTCCCTCTAGTCCCTCTAGTCCCCCCATGTAGCCCTCTAGTCCCTCCAGTCCCTCTAGTCCCCCCATGTGGCCCTCTAGTCCCTCCAGTCCCTCTAGTCCCCCCATGTGGCCCTCCAGTCCCTCTAGACCCTTTAGTCCCCCCATGTAGCCCTCTAGTCCCTCTAGTCCCCCCATGTAGCCCTCCAGTCCCTCTAGTCCCCCATGTGGCCCTCCAGTCCCTCTAATCCCTCCCATGTAGCCCTCCAGTCCCTCTAGTCCCCCCATGTGGCCCTCCAGTCCCTCTAGTCCCCCCATGTAGCCCTCTAGTCCCTCCAGTCCCTCTAGTCCCCCCATGTGGCCCTCCAGTCCCTCTAGTCCCTTTAGTCCCCCCATGTAGCCCTCTAGTCCCTCCAGTCCCTCTAGTCCCCCCATGTGGCCCTCCAGTCCCTCTAGTCCCCCATGTGGCCCTCCAGTCCCTCTAGTCCCTCCATGTAGCCCTCCAGTCCCTCTAGTCCCCCCATGTGGCCCTCCAGTCCCTCTAGTCCCCCCATGTAGCCCTCTAGTCCCTCCAGTCCCTCTAGTCCCCCCATGTGCCCTCCAGTCCCTCTAATCCCTTTAGTCCCCCCATGTGGCCCTCCAGTCCCTCCAGTCCCTCTAGTCCCCCCATGTAGCCCTCTAGTCCCTCCAGTCCCTCTAGTCCCCCCATGTAGCCCTCTAGTCCCTCCAGTCCCTCTAGTCCCCCCATGTGGCCCTCCAGTCCCTCTAGTCCCTTTAGTCCCCCCATGTAGCCCTCTAGTCCCCCCATGTAGCCCTCCAGTCCCTCTAGTCCCCCTATGTGGCCCTCTAGTCCCTCTAGTCCCCCCATGTAGCCCTCTAGTCCCTCCAGTCCCTCTAGTCCCCCCATGTGGCCCTCCAGTCCCTCTAGTCCCTTTAGTCCCCCCATGTAGCCCTCTAGTCCCTCCAGTCCCTCTAGTCCCCCCATGTGGCCCTCCAGTCCCTCTAGTCCCCCATGTGGCCCTCCAGTCCCTCTAGTCCCTCCATGTAGCCCTCCAGTCCCTCTAGTCCCCCCATGTGGCCCTCCAGTCCCTCTAGTCCCCCCATGTAGCCCTCTAGTCCCTCCAGTCCCTCTAGTCCCCCCATGTGCCCTCCAGTCCCTCTAGTCCCTCTAGTCCCCCCATGTAGCCCTCTAGTCCCTCCAGTCCCTCTAGTCCCCCCATGTGGCCCTCCAGTCCCTCTAGTCCCTCCATGTAGCCCTCCAGTCCCTCTAGTCCCCCCATGTGGCCCTCCAGTCCCTCTAGTCCCCCCATGTAGCCCTCTAGTCCCTCTAGTCCCCCCATGTAGCCCTCTTGTCCCTCTAGCCCACACCCATGTAGCCCTCTAGTCCCTCTAGTCCCCCCCATGTAGCCCTCTAGTCCCTCTAGTCCCCCCCATGTAGCTCTCTTGTCCCTCTAGTCCCCCCCCCATGTAGCCCTCTAGTCCCTCTAGTCCCCCCCATGTAGCTCTCTTGTCCCTCTAGTCCCCCCCATGTAGCCCTCTTGTCCCTCTAGTACCCCCCATGTAGCCCTCTAGTCCCTCCAGTCAGAGTGTTCATTAAGGCCAGTCTCTCTCTGTGCTTCTTGTAATGCTCCCTACAGAGAGCATTCACTGGGGCCCTGCCCTGTCACTGGATCCTCAACACAGCTAAGCTCTCCCTCTCTTCATCAACGCTAGGCCTCTTGGGCTTCAAGGTCAAGGGCTCTCAGCCTCCCTCAGCTTGTTGTAGAGGCTGGCGAGAAGTTAAACTGGGATGGAAGGAGGGAGAAAGGGAGGAGGGGGAGGGTGAAGGAAATTAAGGTAAATGGATCTGTCAGACTGGGAGCTATGGTCAAGGGAGTGCTGTGTAGGCCCGTGTAGAAGGCCCTACAGTGACACACACACACACACATAGAAGAGGAAGAAGGCAAACGCCTCCAGATTAACACCATCTCCTAATCCCAGATGGATCCATGCTTCCCCCCCCCCTTCTCTCCACCCCCCCCTCTTTCTTCTCAGGCTGCAGTCTGTAGGGGTCTAACTCCCTCGGAGCGGCAGAGAGAGGAGGCTTATCTCCAAAGCCACTGTAGCAACGCTGGATTCCAGCACCCCCAGCCCACTTATTCACCACCCCAGTCTCAGGGTGCTCTGTAGGGCACTAGGGAGGGAGGGAAGGAAGGGGAGAGAGAAGAATGGGGGATGTAAGGAAGGGTAAGGAGCAAGGGGCGGAGGGAAAGTGAGAAGGTAGTGAAGGATAGGAAAGTCAGGAGGGAAGGGAGAGAGTGAGGGAGAGATAGAGATGGAGTGAGGGGAGCTCAGTGTTAACACGGTCACTCAAGGCACTAAAAAGGTGCGTAATTACTCGCTCACGTTCTCATCTGAATGATTTTCAGAACCTTATCCACGTGTAGACATAACTTGTATTTCAAAATATGATCTCGTATTAAAACATGATATTTTAAGTGTTAAATTTTTCCATTGTAAATTACAATGTGAAGTCTGAAGTGTTCAAAGGGCTCTGGAGTTTGACTTTGGATCCAACGTTACCGCCCGGCACATATTACAGCTTATTAGGACCCATAATGAGAACATACATGATTCCTGAAATAATAAACGAGAAGATCAAATTCCTGATCCAGCTATGGAGTGCAGCGAGCCGATTGGCTGATGAAATGAGAGAGAGCGAGTGAGCAAGAGAACGAGAAGGCAAAAGAGAGAGAGAGAGAGAGATGGATAGAGAGAGAGAGAGAGAGAGAGAGAGAGAGAGAGAGAGAGATGGATAGAGAGAGAGATGGATAGAGAGAGAGAAAGAGAGAGAGAGAGAGAGAGAGAGAGAGAGAGAGAGAGAGAGAGAGAGAGAGAGAGAGAGAGAGAGAGGGAGAGAGAGATGGATAGAGAGAGAGAGAGATCGATAGTGAGAGAGAGAGAGAGAGAGAGAGATGGATAGAGACTACCCTCTCCGCTTCCTACATATCTTTAGCTCTTTTACAGTATCTAGACGTGGAAATGCCAGGGGACTTAATTTACAGCTAATTCATCTAGCACATCTCTTCTACATGGACCAGTCCAGGCTATGGGAGTGTGTGGATCGATTCAGACTCAGATCTCCTGCAGCGGTTTCTTCATATAACTCCATCCTGTGCTATGTTTTATCATCAACTCTCAATCCCTGGGGACTACTCAGACCAAAATGTATGAGGACTGTAAACGAGGACCAAAACATTCAAAAAACAGAGCCCTATGGAAAGCATTACTGTAAAGAAATCCTGTAGCTACAAGGGAAGTGAATGACTTTCCTATTCAGTTGTCCTGCTGTGTACAGGTACATAAGATCACTACGATGTCTGGATGGAGCTGGTGTATGGCGGCCATATTGGATTATTTACTCAACTGCCCCGTCATCACACATCGCATCCTGTCTGGTCTGCCTCCTGCTTTTAAGTAGGGGGCGGTGCGTAGCAGCCGGAAGGAAGAGGGGAGGGGAGGGGAGCGCATATGGAGTGCCGGGGCCAGACCAGTACAAGACCTATGAACCTCTGCCAAAGTCTCACCCTGACTGTGCCTGGGCTTTCCAACTGCCTTTGTGCTCTAGTGCCTGTCAGGGGTTTTACTGTGACGTTTTTACCCAGACAGACAGTCTGTCAGCGGTTTTACTGTGACGTTTTTACCCAGACAGACAGTCTGTCAGGGGTTTTACTGTGACGTTTTTACCCAGACAGACAGTCTGTCAGGGGTTTTACTGTGACGTTTTTACCCAGACAGACAGTCTGTCAGGGGTTTTACTGTGACGTTTTTACCCAGACAGACAGTCTGTCAGGGGTTTTACTGTGACGTTTTTACCCAGACAGACAGTCTGTCAGGGGTTTTACTGTGGCGTTTTTACCCAGACAGACAGTCTGTCAGGGGTTATACTGTGACGTTTTTACCCAGACAGACAGTCTGTCAGGGGTTTTACTGTGACGTTTTTACCCAGACAGACAGTCTGTCAGGGGTTTTACTGTGACGTTTTTACCCAGACAGACAGTCTGTCAGGGGTTTTACTGTGACGTTTTTACCCAGACAGACAGTCTGTCAGGGGTTTTACTGTGACGTTTTTACCCAGACAGACAGTCTGTCAGGGGTTTTACTGTGACGTTTTTACCCAGACAGACAGTCTGTCAAGGGTTTTACTGTGACGTTTTTACCCAGACAGACAGGGAAATAGTATTATATAGGGTGACAAATGGAGGGGTAGAAAAGAGAGTAGAGAAAGATAAAGAACGATAGAGAAGAAAGAAAAGGGTTTTCAGCAGTGCAGTGTGGTAAATCCCCGACAGCCTTGCCTGTCTGAGGAGCTCTGCTTCATTCAGGTAGGTGGGAAGATGCGATACGCTGTGTGGAGGAATGTGTTCTAGTTTTCTTTCTCTGAGACAGAACGTCACCCAACCACCTTGTGTAGGTGGCTGGGTGAACTTATATGTTACATTTCCCTCTGAGGAATAGCTTTGGCTTAATGCCTCTTTGTGGAGATTGGTAGTGATGAATACGGTGTGATGTGAAAATCTTTACTACACTGAACAAACATTTTTAAAAAATGTGCAACAATTTCAACAATTTTACTGAGTTACAGTTCATATTAGGAAAATCTGTCAATTGAAATAGATTCTATGGATTTCACATGACTGGGAATACAAAAATGCATTTGTTGGTCACAGATACAGTGCCTTGCGAAAGTATTCGGCCCCCTTGAACTTTGCGACCTTTTGCCACATTTCAGGCTTCAAACATAAAGATATAAAACTGTATTTTTTTGTGAAGAATCAACAACAAGTGGGACACAATCATGAAGTGGAACGACATTTATTGGATATTTCAAACTTTTTTAACAAATCAAAAACTGAAAAATTGGGTGTGCAAAATTATTCAGCCCCTTTAAGTTAATACTTTGTAGCGCCACCTTTTGCTGCGATTACAGCTGTAAGTCGCTTGGGGTATGTCTCTATCAGTTTTGCACATCGAGAGACTGACATTTTTTCCCATTCCTCCTTGCAAAACAGCTCGAGCTCAGTGAGGTTGGATGGAGAGCATTTGTGAACAGCAGTTTTCAGTTCTTTCCACAGATTCTCGATTGGATTCAGGTCTGGACTTTGACTTGGCCATTCTAACACCTGGATATGTTTATTTTTGAACCATTCCATTGTAGATTTTGCTTTATGTTTTGGATCATTGTCTTGTTGGAAGACAAATCTCCGTCCCAGTCTCAGGTCTTTTGCAGACTCCATCAGGTTTTCTTCCAGAATGGTCCTGTATTTGGCTCCATCCATCTTCCCATCAATTTTAACCATCTTCCCTGTCCCTGCTGAAGAAAAGCAGGCCCAAACCATGATGCTGCCACCACCATGTTTGACAGTGGGGATGGTGTGATCAGGGTGTTGCTTTTACACCAAACATAACGTTTTGCATTGTTGCCAAAAAGTTCAATTTTGGTTTCATCTGACCAGAGCACCTTCTTCCACATGTTTGGTGTGTCTCCCAGGTGGCTTGTGGCAAACTTTAACCGACACTTTTTATGGATATCTTTAAGAAATGGCTTTCTTGCCACTCTTCCATAAAGGCCAGATTTGTGCAATATACGACTGATTGTTGTCCTATGGACAGAGTCTCCCACCTCAGCTGTAGATCTCTGCAGTTCATCCAGAGTGATCATGGGCCTCTTGGCTGCATCTCTGATCAGTCTTCTCCTTGTATGAGCTGAAAGTTTAGAGGGACGGCCAGGTCTTGGTAGATTTTCAGTGGTCTGATACTCCTTCCATTTCAATATTATCGCTTGCACAGTGCTCCTTGGGATGTTTAAAGCTTGGGAAATCTTTTTGTATCCAAATCCGGCTTTAAACTTCTTCACAACAGTATCTCGGACCTGCCTGGTGTGTTCCTTGTTCTTCATGATGCTCTCTGGGCTTTTAACGGACCTCTGAGACTATCACAGTGCAGGTGCATTTATACGGAGACTTGATTACACACAGGTGGATTGTATTTATCATCATTAGTCATTTAGGTCAACATTGGATCATTCAGAGATCCTCACTGAACTTCTGGAGAGAGTTTGCTGCACTGAAAGTAAAGGGGCTGAATAATTTTGCACGCCCAATTTTTCAGTTTTTGATTTGTTAAAAAAGTTTGAAATATCCAATAAATGTCGTTCCACTTCATGATTGTGTCCCACTTGTTGTTGATTCTTCACAAAAAAAGACAGTTTTATATCTTTATGTTTGAAGCCTGAAATGTGGCAAAAGGTCGCAAAGTTCAAGGGGGCCGAATACTTTCGCAAGGCACTGTACCTTTAAAAAAAAAAGTAGGGGCGTGGATCAGAAAGCTAGTCAGTACTAGTGTGACCACCATTTGCCTCATGGCTGTGCAAAGTTGCTGGATATTGGCGGGAACTGGAGCATCCCAAACATGTTCAATGGGTGACATATCTGGTGAGTATGCAGTATTCTATCTTCCATGGAAGAACTGGGACATTTTCAGCTTCCAGAAATGGTGTACAGATCCTTGCGACATGGGGCCGTGCATTATCATGCTGAAACATGGCGGTGGATGAATGGCACGACAATGGGCCTCAGGATCTCGTCACGGTATCTCTGTGCATTCAAAATGCCATCGATAAAATGCTGTGTTAATTGTACGTAGCTTATGCCTGTCCCTTCCATAACCCCACCGCCACCATGGGGAACACATGTTGACGTCAGCAAACAGCTCGCCCACATGACGCCATCTGCCCGGTACAGACGAACCGGGATTCATCTGTGAAGAGCACACTTCTCCAGCGCGCCAGTGAGCATCACAGGTGAGCATTTACCCACTGAAGTCAGTTACGACACAGAACTGCATGAGCTTCTATGAGACAGTTTGTGACTATTCTTCGTTGTGCAAACCCACAGTTCTATCAGCCATCCGGTTGGCTGGTCTCAGACGATCCCGCAGGTGAAGAAGCCGGATGTGGAGGTCCTGGGCTGGCGTGGTTACATGGGGTCTGCGGTTGTGAGGCCGGTTGGACGTACTGACAAATTCTCTAAAACGATGTTGGCGGTGTCTTATGGTAGAGAAATGGACATTGAATTCTCTGGCAACAGCTCTGGTGGACATTCCTGCAGTTAGCATGCAAATGGCACGCTCCCTCAAAACATGAGACATCTGTGGCATCGTGTTGTGTGACAAAACTGCACGTTTTAGAGTGGCCTTTGAATGACCCCAGCACAAGGTGTGTAATGATCATGCAATTTAATTAACTTCTTGATATGCCACACCTGTCAGGTGGATGGATTATCTTGGCAAAAGAGAAATGCTCACTAACAGGGATGTAAACAAATTTGTGTACAAAATGTGTCTCCTTTGTGTTACCATGGTTAATGATGTCCACTGCTTTAGTGATTTGAGGGGAGGGGGGCATTGCCTACCTTGTTTGGGGTTGACGTCCTGGGGGTGGTGTCCGGAGTGGGGTCCGGGGGCGAAATGTTCATCGCTGTACGTGATGAGGGGGGTGAGCGGATGGACCGCATGTGACGGCTGCACCACCGGAACCTTATTGGACTGGAATGGAGAGGGAGAGAGAGACACAATGAGAGAGGCCGAGCACATTAAACAAGGAATTACATTACCTTTCCTCATTTCAGTTAGCAGCTAGCATTTACAGAGTTTTACAGTGTAAAATCAAGTCCCGGCCCTCTCTCAAATGACAAGGGTACGGCTGTTTGGTGATTTGTGTAGGTCACACACACACACACACACACACACACACACACACACACACACACACACACAAAGGATCTGGTAAGATGAAAGGGGTGGTGCAGTCACAATTTTCCTGTTTTTAATTATATTTCCACACCATGAGGTCGAAATAAGACTGAAATTGTGAAAATGCTCTTTTAGTGTAACAGATTTTGGAAATGTAAACCCCCCTGGAATTTCAGCCTGTTCAGGTGGCATGGAGTTTCTGGCCAACGGCATGACATCACAATCTGATCTGATTATTCTGACCAATGACCAGTAATCTTTTATTTGCATATGTATCCTCCTACTTTGAAGGGGTAACTGCGGTAGGCTCTAGAGTCTCTAAACGATCTTATCTGACAATCAGGGTTGTGTATGTACAGTGCCTTGCGAAAGTATTCGGCCCCCTTGAACTTTGCGACCTTTTGCCACATTTCAGGCTTCAAACATAAAGATATAAAACTGTATTTTTTTGTGAAGAATCAACAACAAGTGGGACACAATCATGAAGTGGAACGACATTTATTGGCTATTTCAAACTTTTTTAACAAATCAAAAACTGAAAAATTGGGTGTGCAAAATTATTCAGCCCCTTTAAGTTAATACTTTGTAGCGCCACCTTTTGCTGCGATTACAGCTGTAAGTCGCTTGGGGTATGTCTCTATCAGTTTTGCACATCGAGAGACTGACATTTTTTCCCATTCCTCCTTGCAAAACAGCTCGAGCTCAGTGAGGTTGGATGGAGAGCATTTGTGAACAGCAGTTTTCAGTTCTTTCCACAGATTCTCGATTGGATTCAGGTCTGGACTTTGACTTGGCCATTCTAACACCTGGATATGTTTATTTTTGAACCATTCCATTGTAGATTTTGCTTTATGTTTTGGATCATTGTCTTGTTGGAAGACAAATCTCCCTCCCAGTCTCAGGTCTTTTGCAGACTCCATCAGGTTTTCTTCCAGAATGGTCCTGTATTTGGCTCCATCCATCTTCCCATCAATTTTAACCATCTTCCCTGTCCCTGCTGAAGAAAAGCAGGCCCAAACCATGATGCTGCCACCACCATGTTTGACAGTGGGGATGGTGTGATCAGGGTGTTGCTTTTACACCAAACATAACGTTTTGCATTGTTGCCAAAAAGTTCAATTTTGGTTTCATCTGACCAGAGCACCTTCTTCCACATGTTTGGTGTGTCTCCCAGGTGGCTTGTGGCAAACTTTAACCGACACTTTTTATGGATATCTTTAAGAAATGGCTTTCTTGCCACTCTTCCATAAAGGCCAGATTTGTGCAATATACGACTGATTGTTGTCCTATGGACAGAGTCTCCCACCTCAGCTGTAGATCTCTGCAGTTCATCCAGAGTGATCATGGGCCTCTTGGCTGCATCTCTGATCAGTCTTCTCCTTGTATGAGCTGAAAGTTTAGAGGGACGGCCAGGTCTTGGTAGATTTTCAGTGGTCTGATACTCCTTCCATTTCAATATTATCACTTGCACAGTGCTCCTTGGGATGTTTAAAGCTTGGGAAATCTTTTTGTATCCAAATCCGGCTTTAAACTTCTTCACAACAGTATCTCGGACCTGCCTGGTGTGTTCCTTGTTCTTCATGATGCTCTCTGGGCTTTTAACGGACCTCTGAGACTATCACAGTGCAGGTGCATTTATACGGAGACTTGATTACACACAGGTGGATTGTATTTATCATCATTAGTCATTTAGGTCAACATTGGATCATTCAGAGATCCTCACTGAACTTCTGGAGAGAGTTTGCTGCACTGAAAGTAAAGGGGCTGAATAATTTTGCACGCCCAATTTTTCAGTTTTTGATTTGTTAAAAAAGTTTGAAATATCCAATAAATGTCGTTCCACTTCATGATTGTGTCCCACTTGTTGTTGATTCTTCACAAAAAAAGACAGTTTTATATCTTTATGTTTGAAGCCTGAAATGTGGCAAAAGGTCGCAAAGTTCAAGCGGGCCGAATACTTTCGCAAGGCACTGTAAATATATTTAAATTTGTATCAACACACCCATACGATCAGACTGAGCATTTCAATGGCAAAAGGAGGCTCAGGGAAATAAATTATTACAAATATATTTTGCTCAAGTGGCATGGAGTTATTTTCCTGAAATAAACAGTGATTTATTAAACACATGTGATGCTAAAAAATTATATTAAAAAAAGACTGCATGGGGGCTTTAATGGCACAGTAAAAAATAAAACACCTTCCCGCAAGGGAGGTCTCAATGTACTCCCCTTCCAGCCTTTCCCCAACACCTCAAAACTTTGTTTAGCCTTGGTCAGTGAGTACTGCCCCTATTTCCTGCCTAAGGGCAGAGGGGGTTGGAAAGAAGGGGGAGAGTGAAAGAGAAAGCCCCACAGGGTAGCGTTAGAGCAGAGGTCTTAGCAGTGAGATCAAAGGCAGTCATTAGCCGGTGAATAAGAGGAGTTCATTACAGAGCCAGAGCCGGGGGAAGGAGGAGCGAAGGAGGGATGAGCGATGGAGGAGGGGTGATGATAGGGCAAGAGAAAGAGGGAAGGATGACAAGACACGGAAGGAGGACGAGAGAAAGAACATGTTTCCCATGCCAAAAAGCCCCTTGAATTGAAAGAGAAGGACAAGAAAGGGAAGGAGAGAGAGAATGAGAGAGAGATCTCATAGACGCGTCTGCAGTAGAACCAAAAGGCAGGGTTAATCACGTCAGCAGTGGTCTGGCCACAGCACCCAATTCCCTACCACCCCCCACCCTTAGGCTGACTCACAGAGGCCTGCACCCCCCACAGAGGCCTGCCCCTCCAACTCAGGCAGCCCCCCCAGCCGCTTACACGCTCCAACAGCACTGAACACATGGTACTGCTTAGCCATGCTAAATCTACTACTCACAATCAGAGCACCCAGCACTGACCCTGGACCTGATTGACTTGTAGAGCCAAAACAGAATTTCTAAAGGATATACGGCTTTGTCTGAAAAAACGATCAATCTATTCGGGTGTGTATAAGAACGATGGGTAAACGTATAGCATGATATTCAGAAGGCTATACGTTTGATCTGAAAGGCATCCATCAACCCATCCTACTCATTTTGACTACACCCAATCTTGCCCAACATATAACAAATGCTATCCCTAAACAAACAAACATATATATACTGTATGTATATACAGTTAAAGTTGGAAGTTTACATACACTTAGGTTGGAGTCATTAAAACTTGTTTTTCAACCACTCGACACATTTCTTGTTAACAAACTATAGTTTTGGCAAGTCGGTTAGCACATCTACTACTATTAAACAGTTGGGAAAATTCCAGAAAATTATGTCATGGCTTTAGAAGCTTCTGATAGGCAAATTGACATAATTTGAGTCAATTGGAGGTGTACCTGTGGATGTATTTCAAGGCCTACCTTCAAACCCAGTGCCTCTTAGCTTGACATCATGGGAAAATCTAAAGAAATCAGCCAAGACCTCAGAAAGAAATTGCAGACCTCCACATGTCTGGTTCATCCTTGGGAGCAATTTCCAAACGCCTGAAGGTACCATGTCCATCTGTACAAATAGTACGGACGTTTAAACACCATGGGATCACGCAGCCATCATACCGCACAGGAAGGAGACACGTTCTGTGTCCTAGAGGTGAATGTACTTTGGTGCAAGAAGTGCAAATCAATGCCAGAACAACAGCAAAGGACCTTGTGAAGATGCTGGATGAAACAGGTACAAAAGTATCTATATCCACAGTAAAACGAGTCCTATATTGACATAACCTGAAAGGCCGCTCAGCAAGGAAGAAGCAACTGCTGCAAAACCGCCATAAAAAGGCCAGACTACGGTTTGCAACTGGGGACAAAGATTGTACTTTTTGGAGAAATGTCCTCTGGTCTGATGAAACAAAAATAGAACTGTTTGGCCATAATGACCATTGTTATGTTTGGAGGGAAAAGGGGGAGGCTTGCAAGCCGAAGAACACCATCCCAACCGTGAAGCACGGGGGTGGCAGCATCATGTTGTGGGGGTGCTCTCCTGCAGGAGGGACTGGTGCATTTCACAAAATAGATGACATCATGAGGTTGGAAAATGATGTGGATATATTGAAGCAACATCTCAAGACATCAGTCATGAAGTTAAAGCTTGGTTGCAAATGGGTCTTCCAAATGGACAATGACCCCGAGCATACTCCCAAAGTTGTGGCAAAATGGCTTAAGGACAACAAAGTCAAGGTATTGGAGTGGCCATCACAAAGCCCTGACCTCAATTCTTTTGAAAATGTGTGGGCAGAACTGAAAAAGCATGTGCGAGCAAGTAGGCCTACAAAACCTGACTCAGTTACACCTGCTCTGCCAGGAGGAATGGGCCAAATTTCACCCCACTTATTGTGGGAAGCTTGAGGAAGGCTATCCAAAAAGTTAAACAATTTAAAGACAATGCTACCAAATACTAATTGAGTGTATGTAAACTTCTGGCCCACTGGGAATGTGATGAAAGAAATAAAAGCTGAAATAAATCATTCTCTCTACTATTATTCTGACACTTCACATCCTTCAAATAAAGTGGTGATGCTAACTGACCTAAAACAGGGAATTTTTACTAGGATTAAATGTCAGGAATTGTGAAAAACTGAGTTTAAATGTATTTGGCTAAGGTGTATGTAAACCTACGACTTCAACTGTATATATATAAACACCACTAGGTAACTTTCATTGGCTTGATTTGCAGCGAGGCGATTCGTGCTAAGGTGACATTCTCAGCATGCTAATTTGTGGCAGAGCCACGACTCCTGTGTTGCCGGACCGGACCCCTCACAGACTAGCACCAAACTAGCACCTCTCCCCCTACCCCCTCTGGGAATGTCCTAACCAGGGGTTTAGCAGTAGGGTGGGGTGGATCTCAGATATGCACACCTTACTAAAATGGCTTTCATGCGTGTCAGATTCCAAAGCCTGGTTATGCATCAAGACCCCCAGGTCTCCAGCCCTCTCTCTTTTGCTCTCACTCACACACACACACACACACACACACACACACACACACACACACACACACACACACACACACACACACACACACACACACACACACACACACACACACACACATATCAAGTACGTTTGGCTTGACCATCTCTTACGTAATGTTGGATCCTGCCTCAAAATAGTCCAACATTTTCAGAACTAATTTGCATAGTAATGAAAAACACCAAAAAAGGGGTTCTGATCAAAAATAGAGTGAGTATCAACTACAAAAAATTCTCAATCCAACTTCAAACCAAATTAGCTCACTCATAGCAACTAATTAGTCCCTAAACCCTGTCTCTAAAGTCCTGACGTCTCAAGCCCAGGAGAACCCAGGCCAGCCAGGGTCAAAGGTCAGGGGATAATCTGTGTGTTGGAATAGCTTTAATGGCACTTTATCCCACCAGGATGAGGACCGAAGAGGACTCCCAAATAGAGGGCCTGAATTGGGCCTGGAGCAGCCAGAGACATGCCTGTACTAACTGGGGCTAAAATTATACCATCCTCACCCCTCTTCTCTTAATTGTTACGCCTTTCAGCTCACATTTGCTTCCCTGCGGGAACGAGATAAGAACCTGGATGGAGGATTTTCATTTAAGCTCTCCAGTCTTCGGGTTCTCTTTCCGACAGACGGAGAGAGAGTGAGGATGGAGAGAGAGTGAGAGAGAGAGGGAGAGAGAAAGAGAGAGGATCCTAAACCATATAAATTAGACAATTTAACAAGCATGCAGTCATTGATGCAGGTACACACACAAACCCGTGCACACACTTCCCCCTATATCTCCAGCTCCATCCCATGGCAGAAAAACCAACATGGCCCGTTTGCTGACGGACTCTCTGGCACCTGAGAAAGCCGAGGAGCTTTTGAAATGCCCTTGCCTCCACCATATTGGAGAAGACCTCTTTTGTGCTCTCCCAGTTGCAGCTGTCACAGCCCATTTCTCTCAACTTCTTAATAAACTGTGCCTCCATTGTGTGCTGTCCTTAAGGCTAAATCCACCAGGGGAAACCTGGGGGCTTCTGTGACCGACACAGCTTTTACTGAATCTAGGAGGCACATATGCATCCTCTACCTAAACCATAGCTCTACTACCAGCCAGTACCATCCTCTGACTAAACCGTGGCACCACTATTAGCCACTAGCCAGTACCATCCTCTACCTAAACCCTAAACCATAGCTCTACTACCAGCCAGTACCATCCTCTACCTAAACCCTAAACCATAGCACCACTACTAGCCAGCACCATCTTCTACCTAAACCATAGCACCACTACTAGCCAGCACCATCTTCTACCTAAACCATAACACCACTACTAGCCAGCACAATCCTCTAGCTAAACCATAGCACCACTACTACCCACTAGCCAGCACTATCCTCTACCTAAACCATAGCCCACTACTAGCCAGCACCATCCTCTAACTAAACCATAGCCCACTACTAGCCCCTAGCCAGCACCATCCTCTACCTAAACCATAGCACCACTACTAGCCACTAGCCAGCACCATCCTCTAACTAAACCATAGCACCACTACTAGCCACTAGCCAGCACCATCCTCTAACTAAACCATAGCTCCACTACTAGCCACTAGCCAGCACCATCCACCAAGATGTCTGTATACAGATGCCAAAATAAAATGCTAAATTGTCACAATATTAAATGGACACATAGAGTTTTGGGGGACTTGACTTGCACAAGGAGAAGGAAGGTGTATTTCTGTTCGCCCAGAAAACAAGTCATTGGAGGTGACCGGGTACAACTGAAGGAGCTGCCATTTTAAAACTTTAATAGTTCAGGTGGTTTCTTATGGACTAGCCGTACCTTCCTTCCTTTAAACCACTCCCTGCTTCATGCCAAGTTTACAAAGAATAAACTTTTTTTTATATATACTTTTGTACTACACAGTTAGAGGAAGTGGTTGCACAGCTCTGACTTGACCACGACCATTGAGGGTCATGCAATGTCGCCGCGATTTGATCTCCCCTTCTTGTCCCCCGGGACGATGGCTCAAACTGTGGCGGCAGCGGTCTTTTTTAACGTCAGGGAGGAAATAGGCTTAGGTTCTCTTTTCTATTCATATTTCACACACGGAGACAGACAGAGGGCACGGATTTGGAAATAAACGTTCCATTTGAGAATTTTATAACCGGGCTTGGCCGGCCCTTTTCAAGCGGCCTCAGATGTGGTTTGAAAAGAAATTCATTGCGCGGAACTGGAGATGGCAGAGAGCCACGGTGTTTGAGAGGAGAAACCCTAGCGCCAACTCTTTGCTTTGTAACAGAACAGGGAGGCTCAATGCCTTGGCGTGCTGCTCTCTCTCTCTGTGTGTGTGTGTGTGTGTGTGTGTATGTGTGTGTGTGTGTGTGTGTGTGTGTGTGTGTGTGTGTGTGTGTGTGTGTGTGTGTGTGTGTGTGTGTGTGTGTGTGTGTGTGTGTGTGTGTGTGTGTGTGTGTGTGTGTGTGTATACCTGCATGGATATACAGAAGTCCCATCTAAATTTTATCAGTTTCTCATACAGGAAAATAATCCTGCAGCAACAGGAAATGTGAATTATTATGTGGATTATAATTAAATGGTCATTTTTGTAGGGATTGATACATTTTCAGTATGTATGCAGTGGTCACTAGCCAACACAGCCACAAAGTCCTAGATTCTGATTTGAAATCTAACCTTAAGCACACTGCTAACCCTAATGCCTAACACTAATATCGCCACCCCTTCCCTTGCATCGTGTACAGCGCTAGTTGACAGTTGGCTAACATTGTCGTACAGTCTCAGATGGGAAGGGATTCTCCACCCCCCCACCACCTCTCCTTCCCCCACTGCCCTGCTTGGCATCTCTAACTCTTCTCCACCCCCCACCCCACCACTTGCCTTTTGTGCTCCACTCAATTATCCATCGTCTGCCGAGTGAGGGGGGAAGGAAAAATAAAAAAAGGGGAAGTTTATAATAATCGCTTCCCACTTCTGTAATTTATATGCAATGAGGACTCAGCGTGCCCGTAGCTACAATCAAGTGTGTGTCGGAACCACGTGGGGTGTTTCCACAAACCATCGAGGACGGAGAGACTAAAGTAGCAGATTCCCATGATTCCCCATGCTGCTAAATCCGCTGACTGAAAAGCCCTTCCTCAGCTCCTTGCTGTTCTGTTATGCAGCCAGGGCCCTTAACAGCCACACCTGAAAATACACACTGTTACCGATTGAGTCCAATCACGTACTCTGGGAGGGAGGGAGGGAGGCAGGGAGGGAGGGAGGCAGGGAGGCAGGGGAGAGAGAGAGAGAGAGGCATAGACAGAGAGAGAGAGAGAGAGAGAGAGAGAGAGAGAGAGAGAGAGAGACAGAGACAGAGGCATAGACAGAGAGAGAGAGACAGAGGCATAGACAGAGAGAGTGAGAGAGAGAGAGAGAGGTAGAGAGAGAGAGAGAGAGAGAGAGAGAGAGAGAGAGTGAGAGAGGCATAGAGAGAGAGAGAGGCAGAGAGAGAGAGGCAGAGAGAGAGAGAGAGATAAATATATGTGACCTGTTGCCACAAGAACAAACACCATTGTAAATACACACACAGAAACAGACAGACAGACAGACAGACAGACAGACAGAGATCAAAGGTATAACCACAGACAACAGAATGTGTTGGCACCCTCAGAGGGTCAGAAGATACCGGAAGCATCCTGTTTTTCAGGAGGAACGCAGAGAAGAGGTGAAGCCTGAAAACCAGATGCTTCCGGTTTCGTCTGAGCCCGCTCAGGCCTTTCTTTTACACCTGCTACGTTAGGTTAATGTTCTGGTTAGCTTGACGATTACTCTTCTTGGCCGGTTCACACACATATTCCCGCTGCGTTATCCTGCTGTCTGTATCGCAGCACACCTGCTTGACCACACGTGACCTTTTGGTCTGTGTTTCAGGCGGGACTGTTTGATGACAAGCTACACACAATCTGTCTATGAGTCAGTCAGCACATACTAGCATGTTAGAGGACAATCAATGTAAATACATACAGTATACAGGAAAATCACAGTGTACATACAGTACAAAGGAAAATCACAGTGTATACATACAGTATACAGGAAAATCTCAGTGTATACATACAGTACATTAATGTAGACTAGATCGTCATGACACTTCAGCCTCTACTGAAATTATATCAGTCTTTCTCAGCTGAGAGAGAATTCATCTGAAAGTAAAGAATGGGGAGACCAACCAAGACGAGAGCAAAACCAGCCCAGATCCTGCCTCTCCTAGCTTGTTTAAACAGTTCTCAGACACAGTGCCACTGATGACTCCGTACAGGGCTACTGTAAAAAGCTGTGAACACAAAGGCATTAGATAGAGAGAACTGTGGGCGTGGGGCAAACTAAAGCCCTATGGAGACATGCATAGTCTGTCCAGGTGTTCCCTCTCAGTGGCTCTGTGTGTGTGGAATGCCTGACCTTTGCACAACAAAGTTGAGCAAATACACCCCCCCCAAAAACGTCCCCCTCCCAGTGTCTCTCCATTTATAGGCCACAGAAAGAAAGGGACCGCCACTCTCCTCTCTCCACTACCTCTCCACCAAAACACACTACCAACCCGGGTGAAGTTTAAATAAATAACCAATTACTATTCCCAGAGAGGTTTGAACCCCCAGGAAGTCAGTCAGCCAGCCCAGCTCTCGGTGAAGTGTTAAAAATTGAACGTTTTATTGGCAGGATGGCCTTTTGGCCAGGGGGCTTAATGTAACGAAACCCAATTAATAAGAGAAGAAAGCCAGGCCGCCAGCGAGGGAGGGAGGGAGGAGAGGGAGGGAAAGGGGGAGCGCCACGCGCCCAGGGTAATGAGAGGAACGAGGGGAGCGGAGGAGTGAACGAACGAGGGGATAGAGAGGAGTGGAGGAGGAAATGAAAGCCTGCCCCGGAGAGAAATGTACATCTATGAACTGGAACCCCCCCCCCATTCCCCTCACCCCTGTCCTCAATCTCATAGCGTCAGTGACAGTCCAATAGTTCAGCCTAGTCTTGCATCTAAAGCCAGCTCGTTGCTGCCTGAACTAGTTATTCCAAAACCTTACATTAAAAACCATTTTTCAATGCGACAGTGATGTGGACTGAATTACAGTGGGAATCTAACACGCGAATAAGCAGTCACTTATCATAAGTCCTCCCTTAAACAACAAACGCCACCGTGAGAACATACAAACTCCGTACATTAATGCACAGCGAGACACCACACGACGGGCATATAGCGAAACGCTATCCACACATACAGCCCGCAAAACAAATACTAATGTACACACACACATTCTAGATTAGACTCCCATGTGTACACACCCACCCACCCCCCTCCCCCATACCCACAGTCATCCTGCTCTGCCTGCATATGCAAACAAAGGGCCCCATTTACAGCTAAGTGTAATTTCTCCATATCACCAAACAGAAGCTCTGAATAGGACACAGATGAATTAGGAGGTATTACCCAACATCCTTGAGTTTTCAGATTGAGGATTCAACAGAGGCTGAATGGGGGGTTTCATAACCCAAACTCATTGACCCTACGGCTTCAAGTGTATTGCCCCAAGAGAAGCAATCACACTGGCTCGCACTCACCTCTTATGAAGAGGTAAAAAAGTCCGCTCTGATGAAAAGACCCAGGTTTCATTTTCTCAAAGTGTAGAAACTCCGTTCTTTCCTTGTGTCATTAGAAGCACTGCGTTCTAAAAACAAAGTCGCTGAACTCTCTATGGGGAAACACTTAAAGGACTATAGAGATGATAATCCCCGTCAAATGGGTTAAAGATGCTTTACAGCTATTTTTTTACATTTCCTATTGAAAAATAATACCCAAGTATACATACAGTAATGTACATATATTTGAAGTAGGTAGTTTACATACACCCTAGCCAAATACATTTAAACTCCGTTTTAACTCTGTTTTAATTTAATCCTGGTAAAAATGCCCTGTTTTAGGTCAGTTTGGATCACCACTTTATTTTAAGAATGTGAAATGTCAGAATAATAGTAGAGAGAATCATTTATTTCAGATTTTATTTCTTTCATCACATTTCCAGTGGGTCAGAAGTTTACATACACTCAATTAGTATTTGGTTGCATTGCCTTTAAATTGTTTAACTTGGGACAAACGTTTCGGGTAGCCTTCCACAAGCTTACCACAATAAGTTGGGTGAATTTTGGCCCATTCCTCCTGACAGAGCTGGTGTAACTGAGTCATGTTTGTAGGCTTCCTTGCTCTCACATGCTTTTTCAGTTCTGCCCACACATTTTCTATAGGATTGAGGTCAGGGCTTTGTGATGGCCACTCCAATACCTTGACTTTGTTGTCCTTAAGCCATTTTGCCACAACTTTGGAAGTATGCTTGGGGTCATTGTCCATTTGGAAGACCCATTTGCGACCAAGCTTTAACTGTCTTGTGATGTTGCTTCAATATATCCACATAATCATCCTCTCTCATGATGCCATCTATTTTGTGAAGTGCACCAGTCCCTCCTGCAGCAAAGCACCCCCACAACATGATGCTGCCACCCCCATGCTTTAACATTGGGATGGTGTTCTTCAGCTTGCAAGCCTCCCCTTTTCCCTCCAAACATAACGATGGTCAATATGGCCAAACAGTTCTATTTTTGTTTCATCAGACCAGACGACATTTCTCCATAAAGTACGATTTTTGTCCCCATGTGCAGTTGCAAACCGCTGTCTGACTTTTTAAGGCGGTTTTGGAGCAGTGGCTTCTTCCTTGCTGAGCGGCCTTTCAGGTTATGTCAATATAGAACTCGTTTTACTGTGAATATAGATACGTTTGTACCGGTTTCCTCCAGCATCTTCACAAGGTCCTTTGCTGTTGTTGATTTGCACTTTTCACACAAAAGTACGTTCATCTCTAGGAGACAGAACGCGTCTCCTTCCTGAGCGGTATGACGGCTGCTTGGTCCCATGGTGTTTAAACTTGCGTACTATTTGTACAGATGGACATGGTACCTTCAGGCGTTTGGAAATTGCTCCCAAGGATGAACCAGACTTGTGGAGGTCTACAATTTTTTTCTGAGGTCTTGGCTGATTTCTTTTGATTTTCCCATATTGTCAAACAAAGAGGCACTGAGTTTGAAGGTAGGCCTTGAAATACATCCACAGGTACACCTCCAATTGACTCAAATGATGTCACTGCTGGGCCAATGTTTTGAAGCCTTTTAGTGCCTTGCCTGGTAGTTGTGTGAAGGTTGTCGGAGCATTGTGTGAAGGTTGACAGAGCGTTATGTGGGGGTTGGACTGGGTGTGTTTTGGCAGAGCCCGGGGCACCCTGCAGGATGTTCACCTTGCGGCGGGGTGCAGGCCTCATTATCACAGCAGGACCTGGTCACATCAAAGAGCTGAGGAAAGGGCAAACATTCCACTGAAGTGCCACTGTCAGCAGGCCTGGCTTCCCCCTACCAGCTTGACCAAGACCAGCAAGTGTGCTCACACACACACATACACACACACACACACACGTTTTTGTTGTTACCTATATAACGTAATCGCTACTTATCATGTACGAGCCCAGGCAAACACAGTGGAAAACCCCCACAATGAATGAGTCACACAACAGACTGCAGCTCTTCTTCCTGGCAGAGTTTATTGGAGAGGGAGAACACACAAACTCTCCCACACACCCACTTCACCTAAAATGTCAAGCAAAATTGTGATTGGCCATCTAGGGATCCCCACAACACATTTTGTTATAGAGTAAAATCTAAAATCGAGTGTACATTTTTTCATGTAGTTGGCTACAATATCAGCTAAGATGACAGAAATACTGGTTTCTAATGAGGTGATGGAGAGAAATGGAACTCTAGAGACCTCTGGTCTGCATCGGGTAACCGGTAAAGCTGACAACAAGTAGATGTTGTGCACACGAATCTGGCACTGCTCTTTATTTTTCTTATTGAATCAAACGGCAAGTCTTTTTTTCTACCTGTCGATCCATTTTTAGCTACTACCCCACTGCTGCATGAACACACTGCATGGTATATCACTAGAAACCTTTTGGATTGCCGAGTTGCTACATTCATGCCAAGTTATCGCCACATTCACAACAACGAACGGTAAGCGAGCCAGAACCCTTAGAAGGGCACACAAATGAAAACGCAGCGCAAGCTAATGTTTAGCGCTCGCTAAAACCCAAGCCTGAGTCTTCACAGCACAATAACAGAATGGGGAAATGGAGAGAAAAGAGAGAAAAACACCACAGAATGATTGGGAGAAAAAGTGCTGAGAAAGTCAGCCTCATGCGCCACGTTTTAGAAAGCAAGGAACAAGAGAGGATTTGCCTGCTACACCTAGATAGTGCACCCCCCCTGCTCTCAGCCAGGTATTCTGGGCATGAATGGCTGTCAGTTTGGATTTAGGAGCTCAGTGTTGAGGGGGGAGAATGGAGTCTGGCTGGAGTGGTGGGGGTCTTTGTGCCTGGCTCTACCTGTGGAGGAGAGAGCTGGAAGCAGCAGTCAGCTGGCAGACCCCTCTCAGAGCGCTAGCAAGCTCCATGCTAACTAGTAACTAACATGTGATATTGAGAGCTGTAGGCAGGTAGCAGACCCCTCTCAGAGTGCTAGCTAGCTCCATGCTAACTAGTAACTAACATGCGATATTGAGAGCTGTAGGCAGGTAGCATACCCCTCTCAGAGCACTAGCTAGCTCCATGCTAACTAGTAACTAACATGTGATATTGAGACCTGTAGGCAGGTAGCAGACCCCTCTCAGAGCGTTAGCTAGCTCCATGCTAACTAGTAACTAACATGTGATATTGAGAGCTCTAGGCAGGTAGCAGACCCCTCTCAGAGCGCTAGCTAGCTCCATGCTAACTAGTAACTAACATGTGATATTGAGAGCTGTAGGCAGGTAGCAGACCGCACTCAAAGCGCTAGCGTCATAATAACTCATACAGTAACACTAGCCTAACATCTCTTAGTATAGTGGTTCCCACTGTAGTATAGTGGTTCCCACTGTAGTATAGTGGTTCCCACTGAAGAATAATGAGACCATAGGCCTGGCCTACTGGTAAAATGAGGGGGTACTTCAGGGGTACTCTGGGAAAAGCAGAATTCAGTTGGTGGTACAATAACAGGTTTGGAACCACTGACTCAGTAGTCCTCTTTGACAGCGCTAACCAGTAAACACTAGCCATTGAGGGAAAGGGTAGGTTGCTTAGCCATAGGGTCATGGAAAAGGTGAGAGCCAGTGGGGGGCATTTGGCGACAGGCTGGCGGGGAGTGAATGTTTACGAGGATGGTTTGAAACGGCATGAGTTGAGGAGAGGAGCGTGTATCAGGGGTGAGTGATTTGAATGGGTGCCGCTTGAGCTGGGGAGTGTACTGACCTAGTTTCACTCGTGCGCACACACACACACACACACACACACACACACACACACACACACACACACACAACCTTGGGGAAGTAAACACTCTGGCACAATGGCAGGTATCTAAATTCAATGACAACAGAGCAACAGAGTGAGCTAACTCTGCGTCTGCTGATATATATTTATATTAGTAATCTAAAAAGGCAGTGAAATATGTCCATACATATACTAATGTAGAAAAATGTGTTGTATGCACACCTATTGTATATTAATGAATATTACATTAAAAATAATTTTGCTGACCATCATTTTGCTCCTGTTTTAACCATAGCAACTCAGAGGATCCATTCTTCCCCAGAGCCATGACGCCTGTGTCCTAGCGATCTTACATGTGAACTTCTGACCCCATAGTCACATGATCAATGGCCTTTTCACCTCAGCGCACCTCTGCTTTTTGAAGACCAACGCCTCCTAGCTGTCTACTCCCACTGGCTAGGCAGCTAATAGACTTCAGCAGGCTATAGGATTACCTATAGTGAGTCATTTCAGCTTCGTCGTCAAATATGAAGGGGGAACCTACAAAGTCAGTCAACATTTTTTTTTAAATGCATGTTTTGATAAAAATGTGGGTGTTTCTACGTAAGAGGCTTTAAACTACTATATATCTTACTCTCTAGCCCTGTATCAAGATATAGTGTTGTAAGCCCAGTCATCGTTACTATAAACCAAAGCATTCATCATTGTGGATCTGGTTACAAACCATTCTTGTCTTTTATAAAGTAAAGGACAGAAGTACAATAGGTCCGACCAGCAGCCCAACTGTTGTTTAGGTGCAACTCCTCATTTTTAAAGGATTAACCGGTGAGACACTAAACACCTGCTTTTCAGCCTGGAATTAGTCATTAAAACCCCACATTTTCAGCTTCACACACACACACACACACACACACACACACACACACACACACACACACACACACACACACACACACACACACACACACACACACACACACACACACGCGCGCGCGCACACACACGGCCAGTCTCCTCAGATCTGAATGAAAACAAAGCTATTCTAAAAGGCGTAATCCCCTCGGAACAAATGGCTATTCTCCACTCATGTATGACTAGGCCCGCGTCCTAAATGACTCCCTATCCTCTTTATAGTGTATTACCTTTTAACAAGGCCCCTGAGGCTCTGGTCAAAATTTGTGCACTATATTGGGAATAGGTTGCCATTTGCAATGCGCACGAGGGAGCACTTCAGCCAGCCTTTCCAGGATCAACCCGATCCCAAGAAAAGCTCCGCCCCTTTTGGTTACTTTTGTGAGACGCTTTTGTAGAGAGGTAAGGCAAACCGAAACAATGACCGTGTTAAAACATGGTCCCTAACAACGGTCGAACCTTTCTCTCAACCACACCTTAAGAAATGGTAATCGTCTTACATTGTCATGATATATTCAAATCCTGATTGTAAAGAAAGAAACTGCATGGGCCCAAGCCCAACACATGTAGCCTCGAGAGCACCATTCATTCAGCTGACACTACACTTGAAATAGATGCAGAATGACAACAAAATGAACACAACACAGTTATAATTCAATTCCATTTTCTGTGGCTCTTGAAAATAATGGACTTGTACAGTATTTCCTTTGTGTATCAGAGTCTCATTTTAGACTTAGTGGGGGGTAGCTATGTTCCCATCAGTCCAATCGTCACTCTTTACACTACAAGGCCTATCTCGTATGAGCCAACCGTAGTGTCTCTCTTCCAGCATGGCGAGAGATAGCGTGAGATCAACAGAGATCACCGACTCATGAATAGCACCTCAGTATGTAATTGCATTAAACCATTACAATGCTCAAAAGCTTCTGTGGTCTGAATACAGTCAAAACACAGGAACACAAAGAGAACGCAGCACTCCGGTGGGCGACTAGCCTAGCATTCATTCACACCTCTATCCAGATCTCCTGCCATATCAGAGGTATGAATTAACCAAAGCCAGGCTTGGTGCGCCTTGGACTTTTATGAAGTCAAAGAATCTCGGTGAAACGTCTATGAACCTGTCATATCCCATCATTATTATAGCTGTCCATCTCTGTGCAGAGAGAAGACCCTGTCTGTGTATAGGGTTCACATGAAGGGTGGAGTGGGATTGAATAGCAATTGAAGCGTCCCTCTCTCCACCAAGGCACCCATCTTGATTCCTCTTTTCTTGGTGGCGGAAGAGGGGGATGAGGAGGAGGGATAGGAGGTAGTGGGGGGGTCACTTGCTTTATTCGTCCCCTTTCATCTCAAAGATAGGTGCGTGGCGGGCGGCAGAGGGGGATGAGGTTGGGGCTCTGGATCGATTTGATATTTGGATGCATTGTTTGATGACGGGGAGCTCAAAGCCGAGGACGTCCCTCTGAAGTCTCCCCTGACGGGAGACATGAAAAGTCTCACCTGGTTCCCCGAGCGAAACGGAGGGTCTATGTACTGGGGTGGGTAGATTGGGCAGACAGACGCCACACCAACTGAGCCATTTTTTTCCACTGTAGCTCCCTTAAATGTTCTAATTTTAGAGCTCAATCCTTGTCTCACATTGCCTATCAATAATTATAAATCAAAACATGTATTTTCCAATATTTTCAATACAGAATAGCAAGACTGTCAACACAGTTCCTAGTCAACACTTAGTTCCTAGTCAAGACTTAGTTCCTAGTCAAGACTTAGTTCCTAGTCAACACTTAGTTCCTAGTCAAGACTTAGTTCCTAGTCAAGACTTAGTTCCTAGTCAAGACTTAGTTCCTAGTCAACATTTAGTTCCTAGTCAACATTTAGTTCCTAGTCAAGACTTAGTTCCTAGTCAACATTTAGTTCCTAGTCAAGACTTAGTTCCTAGTCAAGACTTAGTTCCTAGTCAACATTTAGTTCCTAGTCAAGACTTAGTTCCTAGTCAAGACTTAGTTCCTAGTCAAGACTTAGTTCCTAGTCAAGACTTAGTTCCTAGTCAACACTTAGTTCCTAGTCAAGACTTAGTTCCTAGTCAACACTTAGTTCCTAGTCAACACTTAGTTCCTAGTCAAGACTTAGTTCCTAGTCAACACTTAGTTCCTAGTCAAGACTTAGTTCCTAGTCAAGACTTAGTTCCTAGTCAATCCACTCTGTTTCATTTAATCACCATTTCAGTTTGTCTTTATAAAACAATCAACGTCATCATATAATCACTGGTACCCCCACTCTAGAGCTGGGACGACAAACCGAAAATGATTGACGCTGACCAAACCAACCACTTACCGTGGACATTTGGCTGATATCGTTCATTAGGAAAAATAACCTCTAGGGCCCAACTAGAGAAATGTGTTAAATGCTAATTTGGTTGATTGTTAAATGGGACAATCGATAGCTACAACATCCAAAGTAGTTGTAACAGCAGTTAAGGGTAATATAAATGCCCCAAAAATAACTTTGGTGTGCGTTAATGTTATACACGCAATCGTTCAATTGGTCTTTATCATGAGAATTCAGTCGATTTACCATAATATGGATTTTTGTCCATATCGGCCCAGCTCTACTCCACCCCTTGTCTTAACACCAGTGTAAATCTAATGTCCTTAATGTGTGTCTGTGTGTATCCCCAGGAGAAAATAACAGCCTTCCCTTCCATCACCACCAGACTAGCCCCAGATGAAAATGATGATCAAAGGAAATAGAGGAGAGAGGAGGGAGGAGAGGAGAACAGAGTGTAGCTCATCAGATGAACAAACACACTCTTGCTGGATATCTTTATGGGTTTCATCACCCGGCATCAAGTGACTCTCCGCCGAGCACAGCTAAACAAAAGAGCTGTTTTGGTCTTCATGAGGAAGAGAGAATATCTTTCCCTTTAAATGAGGTCATCTGTTCCAATAATAGACGGCTGGTATATTGCGATGTTTGTCAATTCTAGTGGTTACAGAACACTAATCAGAATCATGTGGCCATAATCACTTCAGGAGAGGCAAAGATTCGCATCATTTCAGCATCGTTCCCCAACAAAACATGACCCGGGACCCAAGACCTGCTGCTAAGTGCCGTGGTGTGGTGTGTGTTGCATACTGTAGCAGTGGTACGGCCCAGACCCATAGCAAGAGAGGGGAGAGAGAAAGAGAGAGGCAGTAGTCCCATTCTACTCTGTTTCCCTCTTCTCTCTGTGACCCGCAGCCATGCAGACTATCTCTCCAGCCGCGCTCCCCTTCTCCAGCCACGGCAAATTGGGTGCCCGGGGTGTGAGCCTGGGCCAAGCCTGGCATTTGGGGGCCATCCGAGGCGCCGGGCATGAGGGGTAGAGATATGACACTGAATGGGGACGGAGGGAACAGCGTGGTGAGGGGGCAACACCAGGCACGAGCCCCAACACAAAGGGAACAGGGCTCGTTAGAGAGACGGAGCTAGCTAGCTAGAGCTCCATGGCAATCACTGCCTGCCTCTCTCCCCCTCCCTCTCTCCCTCTGCTCGCCTCAGTCATAAATATGGCTACATCTGCAAGTGTAATCACTCCATTGTGGCCCGATTTTCTGCTCTGCTGGACGGCGGCATGGCGGCCTGCTTTTCAGCACCTCTCCCTCGCTCCCCTTCCTTCCCTCCCCTGTCCGTGACCCAGTGGTGACTTCTCCTGGCTGGCTGGCGAAGGCCAGTCAGTGAGTCTCTGAGATTACAGACACGCAGTCAGTCACTCAGGTAACAGAGTTACTAATCTGGCCCTGTTGAATTACACATAATTGCCTCGGCACTGTGATTGATTTCAGCCCTGGAAAGGAAAAGACGACCCCCTCCCCCGCCCCCCTCTCCTCTCTTCCCCTCCGACATGCATACACCCCTCCTCCCTCCCTCCCCTTCTCCGGCACTCCAGCGTGAGCAGCAGCCAAGACTCTCCAGCTAGTAGGAGGCTTTGAAGAGATCAAAGCCGAGGCCGGGAGCAGTTGTGCACCCTGGGAATACGGATACGGGGAGGCTCTCTACTCCTCAGACCTATTTTCCAGCGTCATGTCGGATTGCAGCTGTATTGCATTTTGCCAGTTTTCTTAATGCTCTTGGTTTTTACTTTGACATCAGTGATCCCCCCCCCCCCCCCCGTAGGTTTCTTCAAAAACAAGGGGGAGGAAAAAGAGAGGGAGTGGGGGAGAGGGAGGAGGAGAAAGAAGGCAGGAGAGAGGGGAAAGGGAAATGGGGGGATGGAAAAGGAGGGAGAGAAAGAGATCTACGGCTGATGTTTTTTCTTCACAACTCCATAATAGGGCAGTTGAAATGAGAAGGGGGGAGAATGCTGCATTTGTTTTCAATTCCGAGGCCGATATCAAAGGAGCGGCAAACTTTTATGGGTTTCCCAAAAATTAAAGACCATTCAAAGAGCTGTTTTTCATATGTTTTTTTATAGCCAAGACCACACAAAATGAACTGACAGCAAACCCCTCCTCCTGTCCACCCTAGTTCTGCAAGCTCCAACAGAAAGGAAAGGGAAAGGGGGATACCTACTCAGTGGAATGCATTTTGAATGCATTCAACTGAAATGTGTCTTCCGCAGTGTGTGTGCGCGCACGCGCTCGGTCGCTCTCACACTCCAGCCAGTATGTGTACAGTATATGTTGTGAATAGTTAAGAGGGGAGAAAAAAATGACGCATTCGATGTGCGCTAGCAAAAACAAAAACAAAAAAAAGGGAGAAAAAGTGCTATATCCATCTACCCATTTAACAGCTGGGTTAATAAAGCCTGGTGACGAGGCAAGGCGAGCAGCACAGACCCCTTTGTACAGTAACTATACCAGCCCTATACCCAACCTTCTACACTGAGGAGAATTCATCTTTCAGCGCTGTCAGATACACACACACACACACAGAGCATGTGAGTCTCTTTAGCTCTCACACCCACCACAGCACACACATACACACACACACACCACAGCACAGCACACACAAAGAAATAATGAGCTTCTGTAAAATATAAAGGAGGGAAAAAAACAAGAGTAACTTGACGGTAACAGAGCGGCTATTGATCAAGTCACACAAGGACAAGTCAGGGCTGTTTGCTGGTTCTCTCTTAAGTACAGAGCGCTGGGAGGAGTTACACTCAGTGTTTCACCCCTGCAGCTCCCATTGTCCCGGTCAGTTACTGCCTGAACTACATGGTACCAAGCACCAAATATAGACCTGGTTTTCACTCAACTAAAAAAGGGATGATTTTATGATAATGTTGCAACAGTGAGGAACTATTTGGGGACTAAATAAAACTAATGGCATCAAAAGGGTTTAGCTTGGCGTCTTGGCTTTGTGGTGGAGCCAGTTTTATCAACAGTGTTTAGGTGGTGGAGGGAGGCTAGGAGTCGGGCTCCGGTCCCTGTGTGCTGAACTGAGCTCCCACAGAGTGGCTTCAATAGGAGCCATGCAGCCTGGGGAGTGGAGGGACTTTCACCGGGGGCCCTTCCGCGGGCCCGGGAGTCAAAACAACAAGCTGGAGTGACGACAACCGACGCCACACATAAACAAAAAAAAGCCACTATCCTCTCTAACCTTCCACTCCCACCCACCCACCCACCCAACCCCCCCCCCCACCCCAACTCAAGCACACGCCTGTCCACTCCTTTCCGTATTCCCTGTGAAGCCCCACTCAGCAGGTGCTGTGGCTGGGCCCGGCCTCGCCTGTGCAGGCTGGCTGGCTCCATGGAGCAGAGACAGGCTATCTTTCCCTCAGTAGGATGGATGAACGAGGGAGAAGAGAGGGGGGCTAGAGTGTTGTGATGTCCTCAGCTATGATGACAGTCTCATTTTGGTGAGAGCATGAGAGAGCACATGAAAACAAACACTCACAAATATGCACACACACACACACAAACGATACGATAGATGTTTTACCATATTCCCACAATGCTCTGTTACAAGTTTCAGAAAATAAAGTAAAAAAACATGTCACACTGTTCATATAGTCAAAACATGAGCGACCAACATACACAGTCCCACAGTTCGTAACACAAATTCACACCACATTATGTGAACACTTGGTGCATCCTTGCCTGGACTTATTTTGTCTTCTCATCTTACAGGGAGAGAAAGAAAAAAAACACCAGTCGTTTCAATTTAGGGAGAGGATAATTCCTCCCAGCTCCACTTAACAAGATGAAAGACTTTGATAAGGGGATTGCAACCACATGGAATCATTACCGTGGAGGGAACGCCATATGGAATAAATGTGTCGACCAGCCTCCTCGCCATGTACCATACAGTACAGTAGTTTGACGCACGCTCCGTGTCAATGATACTGTTTATAGAGAGCTGAGACCCAGAATCACACAAAGGGTGAGAGGATGCTGGAGCTTTCTGTGAGGTCTACACAGTGTGACAGACAGACACACACTCACACACACACACCCTGCTCTTTGTCAGACCTGCATAGCAGATGACATCAATGCTACAATGATCCTCTGATGGTCCTTTAAATTTAACCCCCCCCCCCCTTCCCCCAATTTTTATTTTTTTTACTTTAAATAATTGACTCTTTTCAAAATGTCATGTTTGGTCACAAAATATAGTAATATAATAATATTGTATATGTTTGTAGGCCAATTTTAGGCAACGACATCCAGCAGCAGACTCATACATCAAATAGATCCCAGCTGCTTCACAAATCACAACAGAACGCTCTGCTCGATTCAGCGCCTCGAACCGCTTTACAAACCCGCAGTCGTGGGTAAAGAACTACACATGGCGCCGCACGTTGCCGCAGACTACACTGCGTGTGGACATGAAGGGCTCCTGGGAAATGTGGTATTCTCATAACAGGAATCGGTGCTGAATGGGGCCAGGGTTTGAGACCGTGAGGACAGATACACATGGCACTGGGGGTGACGAGGGGTACGTCTCAAATGGCACCCTATTATTAGTGCGCTACTTTTGACTAGTCCTATGGGGCCTGGTCTAAAGTAGTGCACTATATAGGGAATATGGTTCCATTTGGGATGTAAGCGAGAAAAGGGGAGCGCGGTAAATCCCGTTAGGTAAGCCCGGGTTAGTGATTCCACACCGCCGCGCAACGCCGCCAAGGAGATCCGTCACGTTCTCGCTGACATCAAAGGGGAACCGCAGTCTCCCCCCACGGGCTCTCACACACCACAAGGGCCCGCCACCGAGGGGGAAGACAGGGGGAGGGAGGTATGGCCTGGGAGGGGCAGCGAATGGTTCCCTCAGCTCTCTGCACACCAGAAGCCCAGCTTAAAATCAGCTATGGCGATTCCATCTTCCCCGAATGCTGCACTGACAGGCTGGAGACTGGGTGCTTGGAGATCCTCGACTTATGCTCGGAACAAGGTAGTGGATTCAAGTTCTAGTTTTAAAGTAAGGTAGTGTGTGAAAATGGCTTCCACTGTTACAGGCTTGGTGGTTCCAAGTTAAAAGTTGTCATCCTCAAATTCAGATGTTTGATGAAAAGGTGACAGAAGTTTAAACTAGGACTGGATCCAAAGAGGAGCATTCTATTAAACTACAGCAATCCTGAAGCTATACATCTGCTACAAAGACTCAAATAGCATTTCTCATTGACTCCAGTGCACAAGTTCTACATGCACTTTCTACAGTCGGAAAACAGAGGGGTCGCGTTAACGCACATACAGGAATGTGTTAGCTCGATAAGTCCTAGATTTTAGCCAGAGAGATGTGAGAGCTTGATTCCAAGCTGCCAGCCCATCCAGACATCGAGCGTGGTCTTCACAAAGACTTAACAGAGGCCAGAGTAGGGAACACAATCCCCCGTCTCTTCCCAGAGTTCTGTACAGTCCGGCCCTCTGGCCATGGGAGCTGGAAATATGAGCCATCACACACGCACAGTCACTTTAAATAATCCAATATGCAACAGTCAAACCTCACACGACCCTATATGTGAAGACTCGAAGAACACACACACACACACACGCGAGAACATGTCACTACAGTTCTAACTGACACCAGTATACAGTATAACTGTAGATAACACTTTAAACAGAATAGTAGATGTATTTACTTCACTAGGCTTCTGGGAAGACTAAATAGTGGCAGGCAGGGTTTTCAATGGAACAAACCACACCAACCAAGAGCCAACAAATACTGCTACGAAGTGTAAACTCTGTACTGACCATGTACTGAGCAAGTAGAAAACCCTAATATGACACAACCCTCACTTGATCTGTTATAATAAAGATCAGAATAATAAGAATAATGAGGCATTCTTTTTCATTTCACCATGTAAGCTTTAGACCTGGGGCGGCAGCTAGCCTGGTGGTTAGAGCGTTGGGCCAGTAACCGAAAGGTTGCTAGATCGAATCCCCGAGCTGACAAGGTAAAAATCTGTCATTGTAAATAAGAATTTGACTTGCCTGGTTAAATAAATAAAAATGACCTCAACTGCACTCTAAACCTGGACAACCACCTCCAGAGATGAAGGGATATCCAACTGAGATCATCTCGTCCTTCCACAGAACTTTATGGAATCAGCTACACAGAGACAATCTCCATATGTGCTAGTGGTCGTGGGGACTCCACCACACTAACCCTATGTACAGCTGATCTACTCAAACCCTCCGAACCAAGGACATCCATTCCTTCTCCTTTAAAATATCTAGCACAGCTCCTTAGAGGTCCTTGCTTCCCTCCCAAAAATCTGCTGACAATCAGCAACTCTGAACAGCTCTGTCAGTTGGGCCTCGTGCACAGGAATGCCATGGCCAATGAAAATCAATCTAAACTGTAGAGGGGGATGGAGGGAGGGAAGAAAGGGAGAGAACGCGCCTTTGATCTGGGTGAAAACTGATCCTAGGCCTGCAGATACTGTGGCTGCGGTGGCCCGGCAGGCTTGATACAACAGCCAGGCAGCACACACATTTCACATCCAGCCAATCAACAGTCAGGCAGCACATACACATTTCACATCAGACTTGTGTTCCAACTTCCATGACTGCACCGCCACCAACCGTATCCATTTTATTGGATAAGTGAGAGAAACGTACATAAAATTGACTAACGATTTATTGAAGACGGGGAAATTTGGCAAATCAAAAAGAGGGCGGCGGCCACGGTGAATGAAATGAGTGTTTAAAACGGTCCCGGCGGCGAGAGGAGGGGCCAAATCACAGGAGTCATTTCTTTATTTAAGGACGTTTGGATGGAAGCCCCTCAGTCCTTGAGAAGTTCTCCATTCCATAAGTATCCAAAACTATTATATTGGAGATGAAAATTGTCTGAAAAAATACCTCCGGTCAGAGGACTCCTATACAACAGCAAAGTGGGTACCGCTGCCACGAGATCAGAACACCATTCACTTTGTATTGTCAGCCGTGTTCACACAGTCGCTACACAGACTTCCAACCCTTCAAATGAATTTCATGATGAAACCAACTCAGACACACAGGCAGACATAAGCCAGAGTCTTTGGTCCTTGAACAATACGTATATGTCTGTGTCCTCTAGTCTATGTGCTAGAAGGGTGCAGGGACAGGCTTTGGGAGGCACCGAGCCATAGCGAGACTGGGTGTATTCACCACACACAACTCCACCCCACACACACACACACACACCCACACACCAAACAGGATTAGGGTGGACAGCTGCTGGCATGCCCTGGCGTTTTGCGTCTGTCTTGCTGCTAATGTTCAAAAAGGGACAGACACAGGAAGCCAGCCACAGGGCCTACAGCCTGAAATGAATACTGTTATCTTATAGGGACTATAAACATGGTGACATACGGCAACCCTGGCTATTTCCGCAAACTCCATCTTCAAATGGGATGTTGCCGTTAGGCCTCCGCGACCACGTCAGCGTAATCGGTGGGCTTACTGTCGATGTGTAAACAGACATTGATTAAGTTAACAAGGCGCGAGAAATAATACATCATATAAATGTCGTTAATCTGCTGGAAAGTATGAGAGGCATGTGGGGGAGACTAGATCACGTGGTTGCCAAGGGGACAGACCATCACAACATTACTGGGTGCATGTTATATACGGCTATCACAAACCCGGCTACATCACACTAGGAAGGCGGTCGAACTGAGGCAAAGAACATTCTAGAGTTGAAAAGATGGTAGAAAAGATTAATGGGAATGTCCATACACAGGTATACTTGAAAAGAAACCCCAGGGTGAGCACGCTCTTCTTAGGGGTTTAGACCTGGTTAAGTATTTAAGATGGAATCAAACTTGACGCAGTGAAAATGCACTAGACACAAACTGGGCTAGCTAGCTTGACAGATTGGTGGAAGTGATTGATTGATAGAGGTATAGTGTAACTAGACTCACCGTTCTGGGCATGGGCGGCGACAGGGAGCCGTTGTTCATGTAGGAGTCGTTGTTCATATTAGTCATCATGATGTAACCTGGGTATCCAGAGTACGGGTGACCTTTGTTGTACATGTCTAGGTGTTTCCCTGGAAACGGGCCCAAGAAACAGAAAAGTGTGAACTTGAGGCTTGGTAAAAAGTCGTACATTTACGATCATTAATGGAAGATTTGTTAGAGAACTTGAGTCAAGCACATTAATCTCCATTAGGATTTGGGCCTTTTTATAGAATAGCATCTCTAAGCAACAGTCTGATCAAGTAACATAACAGCAATATTCACCGCCATCGTAACTTCAGCAGTTCAGAGTCATTGGGAAAATCTCCTGTAGTTTATAGCCTACTAATACAGTTACATGTGAATAGTCATTGCCAAGTTACAGTCTCTAACAACACTGGGTTCATCTGGCACTATGACTATCGCATCATCGCTCCACGCATGCCTCTTGATGGCGTAATGATATCGCTGTCGGCCGCTGTGACCCAGCACCCAGTCTTTTGTCTCTCATGTCTTGGAGAAAGGGGAGAGGAGGGCTGTACTATACAGAATAACAATGGCGTCCCTCCGTGCCAATTAGCGTCAATTAGGAGGAACATACAGACTGTGTCAAAACAAGAGACGCCCCTACTGTTCCCCACGCCTCTGACCTAAAGAGAGAGCATTTGTTCGGGTCCGTCCCCCTGCCTGAATAGAAACTCGCGACAAACTATTTGGTGGCCGTTGGTTGTCGCTTTCTGGGGAGAGGGGGTGGTGTGTGTGTCTGGTAGATTGATAGCAACATGGGCTTGTTGTGGGGAAAGGGGGTGTTTGGTTTGAGGGGGTCCTATTCAGGGCTGCTGGGGGAACAAAGAAGAGCCACTCTTAACAGAACAGAGCTCCTATCATGACCCGCAGCTCTATCTGGGGTCAGAATACAGTCTGGACCAAATAAAGACATTAAATTAGTCTGGTGCTGTCGCACAGCAGCAACATGTTGCACAGGACAAAACACACAGAGACGGAGAGACAAAGAGAGAGATACGGCGACAGAGAGTGTGTGTACAAAATTAACCAAGGAGAATATTAAGAGTCACTCACTACTAGTATCAGAGAGCCACATGCTTAAGTCACTGCCTATCTTCACAGGTTTTTATTCATGTCAACTTAACAATTGAAATGCATCGGTATTGCATCTTTCTGATGACCAGGCCAGGGGCCGCAGCCATTGGGATTATTCAACAATTCTCTGCATAAATAATAACATGTCCTACGGACCACAAAAGACTTGCATATAGAACATTTTTTCCCATTCAGTTTGTACATGTCCTGACTAGAATCAATTCACATATCATCTCTGCATCAGAATGAACTGGGGTCAGATAAGAAAAGGGACCATGGTGTGACTGATCGGTGCTGAACAGAAAATGAAGTGGGTGGAAGCTTTTCCAGTCTACCATCTTTCTTCCCTTTAAAAATACAAATAAAATCTTTCAATAATCAAGCCTCTGGAAACTGATTGTAATATTGTACCGTTATCTTGGCTCAATGTGACCCATATATAAGTGCAGATCTCTACAACATGCTGATAACTGACAGGATAATATTTAATGTGATGTGTGTCACTTACCATCGTCGTGATGGTCTCTGTGTTTTTCATGATATGAGTCTTGGGATATTTGGGATTGTCTAGTTCCCTGTGAGAGACGGAGACAGAAATTAGGTGATTAAATTCGTAAAAAAATCACCAACACACACACACACACACGCTGCTATGGCCTGTGCTTTCAGCTTGTCCCCCGACTTAAGAACACATACACAGTGAGGCGAGAAGGGTTGACGGAGCGGTCTGTATCAACCCCTCAACGAGCCACTTAATTAAGCTTTATGTCCTTAAGGAGCTTACAAATTAACTTGCATCAGTCTGCTTTCATTTTCACCAACCAATTTAATCAAAGCTCCAACCAAATTCAAAATCAAATGCATCACGGTAGCATATGATGCTTTCCAATACTAACGTGCTCTACACAAAATAACTGCGAAAATAGAGAAGAGGGGATGATGTTTACGGTGTAGTCGACTGCTTTTCCAAAATACCGTGAACCCCTCCACATGCATCTCCTTTCCCCCTCCCTCCTCGAATGGGAACGCGTAGAAAGACCTCCTTTTGGAGTTCACTTCCCTGGGGCTGGCTTCCAGCAGAGTCACGGAACTTCACTGGATTCTCAATTAACATTCAACCTCCGTCGTATTTGCGTCTGTGACAGCTGTAACTATATGAGCTCGGCCCAGAGTCAGTAGGTACCCTAATTCCATTAACATTGGATAATGACAAATGGCAACAGCTAATTGCGCTAGGTTTACATTTGAATACATACAGCATCCAGAGCTAGAGACTTAGTAACAGCTGCCTAGCCCAGATAAAAAAAGATATATTCAGACACAAAGTTAAACTTACTATTGAATATGAAACTCACTGCACTGAGGAGGGACGTGACAGTCACGAGGTCTAAAACGATGTAAACTACTCTTGTTACAGCTCTGATAAATGCATTAGATACATGATTGAGATAAAGGAATGACAGATGATTTAAATACATAAGCAATGGGAACAAAATATCTACCAGCATTACCTTCAACCCTGTATTGTGGCAGTGACATTTCTTTCATATTTCAAATATGAATTCGATCTATATCAAAACTAAACATTTCCATTAATCCCCCCCAATTTAATTCCGTCCTGTAACAATGTGCTGTCTCTCCATGAAATGGCCATAATCTCCACAAAACACGCAGAAATGTGTTGGCCTTATTTCACATTGGGAACATGAGTGTCACTGTAATATAGAGGTGCTACATTTTGTCACGTGTGGTTTTCCTTCGAAGATCATTTCATCTGGATTTCCCTTTGAACAAAAAAAAAACATTTATTTTATATCAAATAGGAATTTGATCCAAAAACACTTTCATATTTTATATTATTCATAGTTTACATTATCCGACCTGGTGAAACATTGTTTAATTAAATCACCTAACCCATAGCGATATTGATATTGTTACTGTAATAATTATAAGTAAGGCAGTACCTTTTTTTTTATCAAGACAATTATTGTTATACTAATAATATTACCACTACTAATAATAATAATAATAATAATAACTATAATAATAATAATTCAATAGGGCTAATTTAATATTGTAATAGGCCTAACAAAATAATTCAGAATCTATTCACGAATTCATCACCTACTGTGCAATATTTAATTTAAAATATCAAATAACCTCGTAAAAACTGTACAACAGTTCTCTGAATTGTATAAAAATATTATCTCACGTTAAATTGTTCTGTATGTTTTGACCTTTGGTATAATTCGTCAACAATGTTTTGAAAAGCTCTGCAGCCACGTGCAGCAGATTTATTTATGAGCCTCTGTTTACAACTGATTACAAACAGAACATGGCTACTATTTACAGATTAAAATAGTCATATTACACACATATAATATTAGGCTGCACATCACCTTCTTAATTATGACAAAACCAAACACAGTTTGGGCAAATATCCAGTCATTTTATCAGCTTTTCAGCTTTTATTAACTTTCATAAAATGTCCAACTGACTCCCCTGAAATGGGGGCTATTATTTAGGGACAGGTGACCTTGAATGATTATGTTTTCGTTAGAAATTTGATGGACATTTATTTAGGCTAGCCTATATAAAAGCTTGGCAACATGTAACACTGGACTTAAGTACAAGAGAGGAAATACTTACATCATGATTGCTGTTTGGACTCGTCTCTGACTCATTTACTAAAGATGACTTGATATCTGCCAAGTCTCCCTCGTCTTCCTCTGAGTGACTGAGTTCTGCGAATATTTGTTCTTGGTCTCCCTCATCCTTGAACGGAATCATTTCGTCTGTGGCACAAAGCTCAGGGTCCCCGCCACCACCACCACCTGCTAGTTGTGGCATTTTGATTCAGTCGAAGTACTCGCACTGTCCAAATTGGAGGAACTATCGAAATCCCCAAAAGGAAACCAAAAATGTTCCTTGAAGCGGCTTGAAGTGTTGTACCCTGGAGGAAACTGCGTGCGATCACGTTTTTTGTTTTAGCTAAATTAACAGGATATGCTTTTTTGTCGTTGTTTTTCGAAATATTATGGATTCTTACAATGATTCAAATTCTAAATATCCGAAATTGAAGATGTTATCGGCAAAAGCGGATGTGTAGTGCACGCTCAACCCGCGGCACTCGCCAGTTCGGCTCTTTAAAATGTCAGAAGTCAAAACCTCATCACGAGAGTCAGATGTGCCGTTAGATTTGGCAGCGGAGGGCACACACCCGGGAGCTCCGCTAACGGTCAAAGTGCATGTCGAAAAAAACTTCTGCTTATATTTCCTCCTTCTGGGGTCCTGTGAGAGTTGCAGTCCTTTCGTGGAAAAAAAAAAGGAAAAATATAATTTAAAAAACGCGTCTCTGAATCTCGTGCTGCCTGTTTGCCACAAGTAGAACACTATTTATTTCCCCCACTTAAACAATACTGCGCATCTATCCCTATTAGAATGAACATACATACTTGAACTGAATAACGGCTCAATCAAAAGTAATAAACTATACAAAAGATCGAGGAGTGCGTTATAAACCGCTACGCTGTGGACCGACTTCCAAACTGGAGCACCGCTCCGTAAGAAATGTAGCTCTCCTTCCCCGTCCTCTGTCTCTTCTCTCTCTGCCTTCTCTCTCGCAGCGACTGGGAGGATCGAGATGAAAGGGAAGCCGCCGCTGTGATTGACACCACACCGATTGATACTCCTAAGAGAGCGAGGGGTACGGAGATTTATACATACTGTAGCTCACAACAAATGGGTAGACAGGGAAGGAGTGGGGGCGGGTCGAAGCGGTGATGAAGCTGACGCCAATGCATATGATAGAGTAGGGCCTAAGAGGCTATAATAGACAGATTCACTGCTATGACGTTAAAACAATAACAAAGAGCAAAGGGTGACGTTTGGATACACAGAATTACTGTTGGATGGTGACCACTGTGGACTATGTGATTGAGAATAACTAATTCAAAGGACATGGCAATGCATCACCTTTCTCCTACTTTTTAAGTAAATGTTCTAGGGAGCCCAGGTATATCATAAACAGCCTATATATTTAATACTATGTGTATTTTAAGGTGGTTTAATTCGTGCGCAAACGTTCCTGAATCCTATTGATTTAAAAAAAAGCATGTTGGCACAAAGAATGTTACAGTCGAATCAATAGTACCATTGGATTGTTTGTTTGCGCAAAATAGCCTATATAGTAGCCTCGGCTATTTCCTAAAGTTGTCGATTGGTATTTTAAAGTACTTTGATAAACCAAACGTTTGTCTTTGGTCCACTGATCAGAGCGGTGAGTGAAAGGGCGTGCATAATTGATAGAAAATCGACTAATTTGGCTAAATTGGGGTCCATTGTTGTCGGATGTTCTTTCAATTACTTGGAACCTAATAGTGCATTTTAAATATGTTACATAATGTTATCTCATATGAGATTTTACAATCAACAAAACAACATTTTCGCCTACTCACAAAACAAGACAACTCTTCCCCCCTTACTTTGAGTTTAATAGATTGTCCCGTAACACATTTAGCTAATTGAACCACCATGTCTCTTTTGTATATTTTGCAGTAGCTTTTACCGTGATGTTGTTCAAAGGAGAAACAGCGGTCTGTAAATCGACTGCAAAGTATGTCGAGATTTTATTTCACTGGACAATGGAGAAATGTTTCAGTTTCTGGATAGAAATATAATGCATACTACTCGTGAACATGATGTATTGCATAGGGCATAACTCAGCCGCAATGTTTCAGTACACAGCCAGCTGATCGTTTTGAATCGTTATTTTTACAGTTTGCGCAGTAGCCTATATCATTCAGACAACAGTTCAGAGTTGTATAAAGCAAATGAATAACATGGGGGCTTCTTCGAGTCGGAAATGTTTAATGAGAAAACAAAACAAGAAAGAGAGAAGAAGAGAAGAAGAACAACATAAAGTAATGTGTCGCTGCTGCGGCTCGCTGTGTGTGGAGAGATTGCGTGAGAATAACTTTGGAGTAGGAGGCAGATCTTTATAAAGCACCGAGGTGGGGTTAGCGGGCGGAGCCGCCGCGTCCTTTGATCTTTCTGGCGGCTGGCTCTTTCATCCCGGGTTTCCCCCCTCGCGCTCCCTTCGCCTTTGTGTGACTAAATTTGGTACGAGTCTGGAACCGGGCCAATATTTCCACGTGTGCGTTCATCCCAGCTGAGAGAGAAGGCAAGAGTTCTCTTCCGGGTAAGGAGACAGCGAAACAGATCAAAGGCTTTGGATTTGGAACGGAGTGTGGATTCGAAAGAGCCGAGACTGGCCGCATTCCAGTGTATAGCGGAAAACACACACACACACACACACACACACACACACACACACACACACACACACATGCACACACATACATAGTGAGTTAATTAGAAAGATTTCACACATACAGACAGACCTGAATACAACCAAACCTTTCATTAAAAATCCTCTAACGTTTTATTTCTTGTTTGAAACCCTGTGAATTTTCAGTGTTTACAATCATCTTTCTCTCTTTCCCCGCTCTGCATTCCTTAGAAATTGCCGGTTCTATTTCCTTATAGAATAACGTCCTTTAATTGTATTAGTTTGTCCCCAAAAAATCCCCTAACTTTTAACCGAAAATGTTCATATCCTGGCGTGAACCACTGCCAAAGAGAATGATGGATTTATTTTTTGGAATAGGCCTGCCATGTGCAATTAGATTTTTTCCCCTTTTAAATCAGCCTTTCCGCAATTTTCTAATTCTCTGCCAACATTAAAATATGAATTGTTGAGATCCTATGAAGATGCATAAAAAAATAGCATTATTTGTATTTTGTGAAATTCTAAATGTATTGTCCACAATCAAACAAATACACTGGTCATATGAGGACATATAATCCAAGTCTGAACTGACATCAAAGTTGAATGTTTTAGATGTTGTCTAAAATGCACTGCTTCACTATTTAATTGTACTCAATCATTTTTTCTGCATTGGAATTTATTCAACCACATTCTGTCTGGATGACAACGAGGTAAAAGAGGTTCACAATAAAACAAAGCAGACATTTAGTAGAGTTCAATATCACCAATGATACCAGCATCACTTTCTTACCACTAATGTCAGATGCTTGGCACTGCACCATAAACAAGTTATTGGTGCATAAACGGTAGAGAGGATCATCCAGTAGCCAATGGAACGTTTCACCTGGTGGCTATGTCCTTCCCTGACATCATCAAGCCTGCAAGGAAAGAACAGTATCTGGAGAGAGGGAGAGGGGAGGGAGAGGGAGAGAGAGAGAGAGAGAGAGAGAGAGAGAGAGAGAGAGAGAGAGAGGGAGAGGGAGAGGGAGGGAGAGGGAGAGAGAGAGAGGGAGAGAGAGAGAGAGAGAGATGGAAAGAGAGAGAGAAACTTTTGTGAGTGTAATGTTTACTGATCATTTTTCATTGTTTATTTCAGTTGTTTATTTATTATCTATTTCACTTGCGTTGGCAATGTAAACATATGTTTCCCATTGCAATAAAGCCATTTGAATCGAATCGAGAAAGGGAAAGGGAGTGGATGGCCTAGGTATGAGCCACCTGTGGACCTGCCATTACAGGGATGCTCTCTTGGCTATGATGAAAGGCCACTGGAGGATCATGGCCTCCTGAGTGCTGAGTGCATTGAAGAGGGCTCCTAAATTGTATGGTCCCAAAATAGAGTTCACTATCACTCTCGCGAAAGGTATAAGGGAACGGAAATGCTATTCAGATCAAAGATTGCAGAACACTCTCTATTAAATATAAATGTAAAGAAATGGATAGGCAAGGATAGGGACACCGCCACGGCTTGCTAACAAGGCAGAGAGAAAAGCATCATCCTCTATTGGCTAACATTGACATGTCATGATGCTGTCACCAACACGCACACACACACACACACACACACACACACACACACACACACGCTGTCACCAACACATTTCACACACACTTCACACTCGACAACAGCATCCACTGAGGCGCTTCACCCTATTTCAGCCTGAATGTTTAAAAACAGCAGGCGAAAGAGGGGATGGAAAAAGAGGAGGGAGGAAAAAGAGAAGAGAAACATTAGCATTTCTCTCCTAATGAGGTCATAAGAGTGACCCCTCTGGATCTCAGATGAAACGGAAGCCTTCCTGCTGTGTTGTGACCTGAATCTAGTTGTCTCTCACGCTGGGGCGACTGCATTTAATATGTTCTATAATAATATCATATATAACATTTACGTAATTTCGCAGACGCTCTAATCCAGAGCAATTAGAGTTACGTACCTTGCTCAAGGGCACATTGACAGAGCCTTGTCAGCTCAGGGACTCGAACCAGCAACCTTTCAATTACTGGCACAACTTTCTAACTGCTAGTCTACTTGCCGCTGTATAATGAAGGGAGGAGGACCAGGAATATATACTGAACACAAATATAAACGTAACATGAAACAATTTCAAAGATTTTACTGAGTTACAGGAAATGAGTTACTGAGTTAAGGAAATCAGTCTATTTAAATAAATTCATTAGCCCTCAAAACTTGAGACATCTGTGGCATTGTGTTGTGTGACAAAACATTACATTTTAGAGTGGTCTTTTATTGTCCCCTGTGTAATGGTCATGCTCTTTAATCAGCTCCTTGATATGCCACACCTGTCAGGTGGATGGATTATCTTGACAAAGGAGAAATACTCACAAACGGTGATATAAACAAATTTGTACACAACATTTCTGGGATATTTTATTTCAGCTCATGAAACATGGGACCAACACTTTACATGTTGCGTTTATATTTTTGTTCAGTGTATATAAATATATTGTATCTATCCACATCTATGTTTGAATTTCTAATCTGAGCAGGATATATGTTTTTAATCTGGGGGAGATTAGTCATCATTTCATTCAATGTGAGTGTTTTCATGATGAGATGATGAGAGCACACGCTGGTAGATTACTTATATTGATGAGGAATCAGGTTTCAGATTTTGATTTGCTGATAAATTGTAGGTTTTTCCCATTACTCAGTGGTGGAAAGTACTTAAGTAAAAATACTTTAAAGTACTACGTAAGTCGTTTTTTTGGAGTATCTGTACTTTACTTTTGATACTTTTACTTCACTATATTACTCAAGAAAATATTGTACTTTTTACTCCATACATTTTCCCTGACAACCAAAAGTACTCGTTACATTTTGAATGCTTAGCAGGACAGGAAAATTGTCAAATTCACGCACTTATCAACAGAACAGGTGGTCATCCCTAGTGCCTCTGATCTGGCAGACTCACTAAACACAAATGTATCTTTTGTAAATATGGTGTGTTGGAGTGTGCCCCTGGCTATCCATTCAGAAAATGGTGCCGTCTGCTTTGCTTAATATAAGGCATTTCAAATTATTTAGACTTTTACTTTTGATACATAAGTATATTTTAGCAATTACATTTACTTTTGATACTTTTAGACTTTTACTCAAGTAGTATTTTAATGGCGGACATTCACTTTTACTTAAGTAACTTTCAATTAAGGTATACTGTCTATACTTTTACTCAAGCATGAAAATGTGGTTACTTTTTCCGCCACTACCATTACTAGAGGTTAAAATTATAATAATAGGAGTGGCAGGTAGCCTAGGTTACGGCATTGGGCCAGTAACAGAAAGGTCGCTGGTTTGAATACCCAAGGCGACCCAAGGTGAAAATCTGTTGATGTGCTCTTGAGCAAGGCACAACCTCTAATTTGCTTCAGGTGTGCCGTACTACTATGGCTGACCCTGTAAAACAACACATTTCACTGCACCTATCTGGTGTATGTGACCATTATTGTTTATGTGCCATATATGCACATGGTTTGTGGGTAGCTGGATTTATCAGTGTTCTCAGTGTTCTGAGTAACTGAATAATAATCATTTGTATTGTGTTAGACAAAATACTGGCTTGTCAACTATGGAAAAACACTGAACAGTAATCAGTCAAGGTTTTCCTTAAATCTATTATTATCTCATTTATTTTAATTTTAATTTCAAGGAAGACACTTCAAAGAGAAATTACCCATAATAATTAGTGTGTGTTTGCGTGCATGTGTGTGTTTGTATGTGCGCACATTCGCATGACTCTGTGTATCACCTTAAAGCGAGTGCGAAGTATTAAATTAGTTTGATGACTTATCTCAGACTGCACGTTACCTCTACTGGGGGCCTCCACTTCCTCTTCTCTCCTAACCGTTATAGAATGTTGGCACTGGACTAGAATGTTGGCCTTCCTAGATTCCACCTGCTGCACTCATGACAACTCCCCGTGATCTATAAATTATAGCTCTACGCTTGCAGCCATCTCCAAAATAAAAGACAGGAAGCAAACATCAAATTAAGATGAAAAGAGACGTGCAATTAAAGATTTTAAAGTGAAGGAGCCCCATTTATCAACAGTAAAGAAATCAAAACGGAGGGGAGGTCCTCTGTGCTCCTCTTTGATTGGTGAGACTGAAGACAAGTGGATGTTCTTGAAGTTGAGGAAAGTGTCTTGGGGGTATGGGGGGCGGGGGGGCGGGAGGCGAGGGGAGAGGAACAGACTTGTGAGCTGGTGATTTATGGTAGACACAGGCAGGAGGCTGCCTGAGAGACAAGCTGTTATTAAAATTAAATGATCCCCTTGATGGAGAGGGAGAGCAGGGGAAGGAGGGTGGGAGGGGATGGTTGGGGAATTTGTCATGAAATGCATATATTTTTTTGCAGGACTTTGATTTGTGAGATGGGTGTACCTTGAAATAACCCAAAGTGGTATCCAAAGTGAAGTGTTTTCACAGGAACATGCGGACACACACACACACACACATATGTACAGTACACCAGGGTCTTCACACACTCATACCACTCATACCAACACATTATTATGATATGTGTATATATGTGAAATAACTTATCGTACACACAAGACAGATCTGTAGTGAACAAAAGTAAAACAAAACCAACCCCCTATTCTTTAGACTCCACCTCTCCAGTCAGCACTCTGTGATGCATAACACAGAGAGACACTGAGTAAGCTTTCTCCTGGAGAGAGAGGTGTGTGTAAGGATCCCTCCTTCTCCCCTCTGTCTTGGCCCGCTCTCCCAGGCCAGATGCTATTGGGTTACATTCTCCAGGCTTCAAAAAGCACTGTCGCTCAGACTGGCCTATGCAGGCACACACACACACACACACACACACACACACACACACACACACACACACACACACACACACACACACACACACACACACACACACACACACACACACACACACACACACACACACACACACACAACCACACACACACACGGCACGGAGCATTATCCCCATGTCACTTGTGAAGACGAATAGGCAGATTAACACTTGGCTGACCCAGGTGCTGTGAGAGGAACAAGGGACCTGGCTGGCTGTGAGAGAGAGGGTATTTACCTACTAACTTCACCCAGGTGGGGCACTGCAGTACAGTACACTAGGCCTTCACAGCAGTGGGATAATGTGAGTTTGGAGGAATGTACTGTATGCAAATCAGCAGAGCTTGTGCAAGGTTGTATGGCTCATGTGGACAGCCTTTTAACCCTTTCCTTGTCTAGCTCCATTTATAGCCTCCAAGGCCAAACTTACATGGGGGAAAGTACCAAATAGTCTGACTAACAACTGCTGATAAGTTCAGGGTTCCTGAAATGTTTATAGTGTCATGTACTGCAGTTGTTATTATGGCGTTGGTGCTATTTTCACAAGTATGTGGTACATTTTCACAGCACCAACCTGGTCACACTTGTATCACAGCCAGTCTTTCATTCAAAACCTGTCACTGTGCATTCATTTGGATTGTAAACATCTCTCACCACACAACCATTGATTCAAAATGTAAGTTTATTGTGAAATGTCATGAGAACAGTGGTTTAATCACCAAAACACAATGTAATCATATCTTTTCAATGTAATTATAGTGTTGATGTATTATGTGTTATGACCTTCAAGGTTGTTTTCATCATAGTCTGTCTACTTATATACTGTCTCATACGGATGCAGGATCTTCATTTGAGCCAGTTTGCTACAGCAGGAAAATACAGTGGCTTGCGAAAGTATTCACCCCCCTTGGCATTTTTCCTATTTTGTTGCCTTACAACCTGGAATTAAATTAGATTTTTTTTGGGGGGGTTTGTATCATTTGATTTAAACAACATTCCTACCACTTTGAAGATGCAACATTTTTTTCATTGTGAAAAATAATTTATTTTATTTTATTTATTTATTTCACCTTTATTTAACCAGGTAGGTTAGTTGAGAACAAGTTCTCATTTGCAACTGCGACCTGGCCAAGATAAAGCGTAGCAATTCGACACATACAACAACACAGGGACAAACAAACAGAAAACTTGAGCGTGCATAAATATTCACCCCCCAAAGTCAATACTTTGTAAGGCCACCTTTTTCAGCAAATAAAGCTGCAAGTCTCTTGGGATATGTCTCTATAAGCTTGGCACATCTAGCCACTGGGATTTTTGCCAATTTTTCAATGAAAAACTGCTCTAGCTCCTTCAAGTTGAATGGGTTCCGCTGGTGTACAGCAATCTTTAAGTCATACCACAGATTCTCAATTAGATTGAGGTCTGGGCTTTGACTAGGCCATTCCAAGACATTTAAATGTTTGCCCTTTAACCACTCAAGTGTTGCTTTAGCAGTATGTTTAGGGTCATTGTCCTGCTGGAAGGTGAACCTCCGTCCCAGTCTCAAATCTCTGGAAGACTGAAACAGGTTTCCCTCAAGAATTTCCCTGTATTTAGCGCCATCCATCATTCCTTCAATTCTGACCAGTTGTTAAATTACAGGTTGTAATTTAACAAAATAGGAAAAACGCCAAGGGGGTGAATACTTTTGCCAGGCATTGTAATCCTGCAGCAACAGGAAATGTGAATTATTATGTGGATTATAATTAATGGAAATGTTTTGTACGGCAAATCAAGTCTGACATTTCAAAGTG